>NW_008689367.1:32785-51702 GCF_000695815.1 Acanthisitta chloris
GATTTGTAAGATTCTCCCAAGAGCACTGTCACTTACAGAAACAAGGGAGCTAGAGATAACTGTTCAAGCAAACAAATTTGCATTGAAAAATACATTCAGCAAGATTAATGTTGCAAAAAATACCTGTCCCAGGTTTCAGGCTGCTCCATTTTGCGTACAGAGCATTTAGAAGTTTTTTTTTAGGCTTGTTTATGGACAACTGAAGTGCCCACTGCCATGCTTGAACCAGAACTAAGTAGCAATCTTGCCAAGTAGTCACCCTGAGTATGGTGACCTCTAGTGCAGATCATCTCAAGTCATTTAATGTGAGCTGTACCTCTGAGAGTGCAGTAAGCACAACAGTAGTGCAGGCCCTGGAGACAAGTACTCAAGCAGCTGACAAATGCTGCCACTGGGTGTGTTACCTCATTATTACAATTCAACAACACCTGTGACAGTGACATTGCTCACAAAGGTGGTCATCACAAGGCAAAATGGAGCATAACTGCAGCTGACATATTGAGTGCAGCTCTTCTCTGGGCCTTGTTGTAACAAAAAGTGGGAATCAGGCTGATAAACACAGCAGGGTGTGTTCTTAGCAGACATATGGCAGAGAAACAGAGGAAAAAAAGCCATCAGGAAGATAAAAGGTTCATGTCATCTGATGGGCAAAAACCCAACCATGTACCCTAGCTACCAGAAGAGCCCATACAACATGTACAGAGCAGATGTAAGTTCCTTCCAGTACCCGGGGAACAGCAAACAAGCCCACAATAACTGCAGTGAAAGGCAAGTTGTTAAAGACAGGCAGGTCTCAGTGCTTTGTCTTTTTAAACCAAATAAATTCCACAATGGAACTACCATATAATGGTACAGCCAAAGAATCTCTCAATGTCAGCCAAAGGTTCTGCAGTGGATTGATGGCAATCTGTCTGTCCCTGAAATAGGCCCAACTCAGAACAGGCAGCTTGAAGAGGAGAGCAGCAAATATCCTAGCAATTTTTGTAGCAGGAAGAAAATGCCACCAAAACTGGACACGGGAAAATGCAGAGATATTTCCTGGCATTTACCTATGCTGTTTGTAGTGAAACCCAAATTAAAACTAGACAAGCAGTCAAAAGTTAGGTTTGAATTCACCAGTAAACATTTAGACAAAACAATTGAACAGAAAATCATCACTACCTGTACCATTAAACACAGACAGAAAAGTCTGTTTACGTATCATCTCACAAAAGCCAACCAGCTAGAATTGGTGGTGGGGAAGTTGTTATTTACGAAGAGTTTGCGACTATGACCTTCTGTTTTGTGAACAGGAGACTGGTAATTTTGCAGTATTCCAAAAACCTGCAAAGTGTTGGAAAAGTGTTTAAAAACTCAGGCATTTTGAGATGATTGTATCCTGTGCCTTGCCTCATCTATGCGACTGGACAGGTGTTAGATAACCCCATCTAGGCTCCCTTTCCCATGAAAGGTTGGAGCAGTTGATCTTTCAAGGTCCCATCCAGCCTGGGCTATTCTGCAATTCTATAATCTTCTCTCCTTCCCCACACCAAATAAAAAGTGTGTCTACCTGTTATAGAGAAGAATATCAGGCTTCCAAATCAGTCCATCGGGAAAACGGACATTCTTCACTCCCGGGTATTCAGACACATTCCACTGTAGGTAATGATCTGTCCAGTACTAAGCCATACACACAAAAAATAAGTTAGGTCATCTCATCCACTGGTTTACTGTAGTTCTCTAGGGACTGTGTAGACTGAATCAATAGGTGTTCTCTTGTTAGATACTGTCTAGCTTCAGGCAGTGAAATGTTTGGAGAGGGTGAATTAGTCCACCAGAACTCAATGGAACACACAAAAATCTCATTTTAGTTCACACTGCTGTGCACATAACAGCTTATAAAAGATTTGGGGTGCTTATATTTTATTGTTCATGCTGTCTCAGGTGCCAGTTTTGGAGAGAATTGCTTTTACAATTCACACAGTAACTTCAATTATGTTTATCTTCAGAGACAACTTTGTTTTCTCTTGTTGGAAATTTTCAGGTTGTAGCAACTTGATAAAAGCCATGAGGTAGAGCAGCCAACAGTCACTGCTGATGAGGAAGACAACTGTGATGGCAGGAGGTTAACAGTAGCATAGAAGGTCTTAGCAGCTCCTGTGGCCTGAAGTTAGGCTACCTGTGAGGCAGGTGCCCAGCAGCACTGCACAGTGCCACATGCTTCCTCCCAGGCTGGCCATTGCTGCACAGGAGGCAGCAGCCCTGGGGGCTGTCAGTGCTCCTTTCAGCACAGCCTTGAGTGCCAGTAGAGGCAGACAGGCTGTCACAGCCAGAGCAACAGGGCTTTGATCTGTGCTTAGAGTTGCTAAATCCCACACACTGTCATTGAAACATATGGTCGTGCACAGTCATAAACAACAGCAGTGCCCCAGACTTGCAGGCAGCTGAGTACCATGGCAGCTCTAGCAAGCTGGTTACTTCCTGGTCTCCTGGGAAATACTAGATGAGCTGCTATATTTTCCCAAAATCGAGGTTGTACTTCACTCCTTACTAAGTAAATGACTTGTCAGGATACAAGGGTGGTTACTGTTGTGCACCAAAGGCAGCAGAAATACAGTTCATTTTGTTTCACAAAATTTATTTTTTTCTTATAATGTATATGCTCCATTATGTTGTGCTTCCCTCTATCTCCATATTATGTTCTTTACATTAACTTCATATGACTGAAGGCATTATGTGACTTAAAGTGAAAATTTAGCCAGATTTACCAAGCTGATGCAATGCCAAATATTACTCTTTTAAATGTAAACTTCTAAATGGGTGAGTAAATGTGCAGTACTTACCCCTTCAGTCTACAGGCCCTTGCCAAAATGTTTGACAGGCATTAAGGTGAGGAAAAATTGGCTGTGGGTATTGTGGAGGTAATATATTGGCCATTCTCATGAGGTATTCACAGCAAATTGTTCTATGTAATCCCTTGCATTGCTGTCACAGGCAAGTTTTGGTTTGATACACTAAGTCTCCAGTTAGCCTCATGCTGAAGGTATTCAAATTCATTCTTGTACCTTTAGAACAGTGAAAATGACTTTAAATCAAGTCTAGAGCTACTGTAGCTGAAGCACCTCTAATGCAGACTGAAAGAGCAAAGAGCTCAGGGTGCTTGGGTTAGTATGAACCTGTGTGACTGGGCAAGGCTCCTGCTGGAACTTAGACCGAGTTTAAGGGTTTGATGCTGAACGGTGTTGCCATGAGATAGAGGTCAGGATCAAATACTCTGCATGGATAAATATTAGATTTCTATTCCCCTTTGTATGTAAGTATTTTGGTGATGATTATATAAAATAGATTTAAGATACATTGCTGATTGTACACAGATATGTATCAAGAAATGGAGTGGAGAGAAAAATTCAGTGGAAAACTTATTTCAGACCATTTAGCATAATAAAATGACAAATGTTTGCCTTAAGCATGCTTTGAATCTGTCTAGTATACCATTAACAGACAGCAGCAAACACTTTTCTAATGTGCACACAGGCCATGAAGAGTGGCTACATCTTTTGCAGTAACCAAGCGATCTGCTCATTGCAGTTGTAGCATGCTCCACATCCAGTATGTGCTGAGGTGAATAAATCAAAAGAAATACAGAATATATAAAATAATCAAGAATTTCCTTAGGGAAAAAACCCAATCTCAAAAAGGATAAGGATGCTGTGGGATAAAAGAGAAGGAAAATAAATGATAGCTTCTTGAGTATGAATTGTCGTCTGTTTTCCTGGTAAGAAATCATAGCAGCTATCGTCATTGTAGCTGAAAGCCAAAACCATATTATATTTGACAGTTTTAATCTTACTGTACAACAGACCTGTAAAATAGCATGAGTTGAATGCTTCTTCCATGTCAGATTTTCTTTGTGAGCAAACGGAATAGCCATGCTATCCTCTGTAGGTCGTGGGAATAGTCTTTCATTTGTTTCCTAAGGCCTACCACAGTGCAAGAGAGGTGCTCTAGATCAAATGTTACACTAAAGGAAAAAAATAATGCTTTAAAACTGAACAAGCTGCTTAAAGAAACCAAAAGATGTAAAGTTTCTGCGGCAGCAGCACGATTGTCTGGAATAATAAAAATCTTCCGCAAACATTTGCTTAACCCAAACAGTTCAGTTTCTCTAATACAGATGGGAATTGAACTAATGGCAATTTCTCAGCCTAGCTGCTATAGCACGGAGAAAGCTTCCCATATCACCCTGTCCTTGTAGAGCACAAACTTACAGTAGAAATGTTTTGTGGATGCATTAGGATCCCACAGGAGTCAGCATGGTAAGCATCATCTTGTTAATTCTAAGTCATAATTTAACCTAATGCAAAAAATAACCAAACATGTCAGAATAAATCAGTGTAAGGCTCCTTTGCTTGAGAGCAGATCTGTCTCTAGCTAACCTTTCAGAGAAACAAATTTTAAAATACTCTCACAAAGTTCTTGAATAGTCTATTATTTATTCAATAATAATTTTCACCCTGAGTGAAAATTACCTCCTGCCCAGCAATACCACCCATGAGTTAATGGGGACAAAGTCCTCTGCTGTGCTATCTAGTGGTAGCAATATTATGGATGAGTAGTAAGAGAGCAAATGAAATTCTGTGACAATTTAAAGCAACATTAAGAATTGCAACAAAAGGTAAAATAAAGCTACTGTTTGAAAAATTAATACCTTGTGTGGGCAAAACTAGCTGGGAAATCAGGAAAAAATATACTATTCCCAGCTGAACATTAGGAAATTTATGTTCCAGTTCCCATTTTAGACATGTAACTGAGATATAGTATTTGGAGTAGTAACATCAAAAACCTCTCATGTTCACAGTTAATGTCTTCTGATGACCTATCTTTAAACATCTGTTGGAACAACTTGGGAATAGCATGGCCATTTCAATTAAAATCCTCTTGCAGTTTCTTAAGGAGACAGTCAGCAAAGCAAATAGGGCGGCAGAGACATTCAGTTAGGACAGTGGCAGCAGCTCTCAGGAGATAATGAACCTCTTTGGAGCAATTTTCCTCTGTATCAGAAGAGTCAGCTGACAATTTTCAGAGTGCTGATCAGAACAGCTATTGCAGATGAAATGCACTTCTTGCACATAGACTTCTCTTCACAATCAAATGATTTACATAATGGATTTGTTGGAATGAGGGAAAGGCACTTGCACCTATAGTTAATCCACCTGGGGCTCTTATGTCACCATTATCTGACAACAATCAAGACTTTGGCATGACTAAATCAACTACAATCAGTTAGTAACTTATTTAGATGCAGTTGCTCAGATTCTTAAAAGTTTTCAGAAATACCTGAAACATCAAGACCTAAAGCTCAGCCTTATAGATTTTTCCATTCAGGGTAGCTTTGTCCACTATGTAGCAAGATATAGGACAAAAGCTGGAAAATTTTCTAAAATTCAAACCCATCACTAGGTTAAACTCAAAGACCAAAGGGGGGACAAAACCATACTTTGTTTCAAAACTTACCATTTGTAGCCATATGTTTGTGGTCAATACTTGATTCTTTTCATCCTGGGAGGAAGGAGAAGAGGCAGCAGAAAAAAAAAAAAACAACACAGCTTAGTACCATACAGATAAAACAATACCAGTAAATATATCTGACTATTATAAAATAGCCAGTTGTGCTAAGGCACCTTAGCTACTCATTGCCTCTCATTGCAACAGAAGTTTTCACAGGTACTTTTTAACGTTATTTCATATTACCACAGTCAGTCAAATTGTTTCCTGAGGGTGTCCTTCTGCCACACTCTTCCCTAGGGCTCCTTCTTTAATCTAGATTACAGTAGGGGTTACCTGTTTCACCTTTGCCAGGAGCAGCTCTCTCACTAATTAACCTCATACATCCAGACATGCAGGTGGTAGAAAAAATAACGAACAAAGAAATTGTGACTAAGATCGGATGATGTCTGCTGAGGCCACGTTGAGTAGCTTCTTAACATCTGTAGCACCTCTGATGGCAGTAGAACTCTACGAAGTGTTGCATCAGCTTTCCCAGAAAACTGTTGTCAGGGCATAATATTATTATTCTGCCTGGCACAGTTCCAATTTGAAGGCCTTCCCCCTTGCCTCCTGTGAATATTTGATGTAAGCTCAGGTGACACAATAGGCATCTTAATGCTGAAGCTAATTAAAGAGATTCATTCTTCACTTCTCAGACACAGGAAAATATTGGTAACCTTTTTCTGTGGGAGGTACTGTATCAGTATCCAGCTGGGCTGTGTGAAGCTAATGGAATATACTATATATGCAGACAGTATTACACATTCTTCAACTTGAACACACAATCCCTGTCCCAACACCAGCCAAAGCTCCATTTACAGCCTAAGAAAGTGTCATAGGAACTTCAGTCACCAGTACAGCAGCAACTACCAGAGCTGTTCATATGTCTAGACCTCTGAACTTAAATCTGTCACTCCTGAGCCTAAATGATGTTCCTAAATGCCCCAAAATGGCCAAAAAAATGTTTAATCACATTTCCTACTATAAAAACCCTTTCTTTTTTGTGATAATACACTTCAGTAAAGGTCAATATTTTTTCTTCTTTTGCTCACATTTTGTGAACTTCTAAGTCCTGAGAGACCTTTAATTGAAGCTATTTTAGATCAGCACAATAGTAGAAAGTTGCACAGCTTGTAAAATCAAATACCGTGCAAGGGACAATGGCATTTTTAAAGCAAGTAAAGCCTTTTGAGGAGCAGCATCAGTAATTGTATGGCAGTGTTACTAGATTGTGTATAATCACAACTAAATGTTCCACATACAAACAAATAAAAAGATTTCAGATAAAGATCAGTAATGTGCATGAATAAAGTTTGCTTTCAAATGCAACTCCTACCTTGCTTTAAAATGGAAAGGTAAAAAATATAAATAAGCAGACTACAGCTAGTGATTCAGCACTTTTCCTCTCTATTTTCTGCTTCATCACTTCCATGAACCTTTTTCAAAACTGTCTCAAGTGAACAACTCATTTAAATGGCATCCTGGGGAAACAGGTCCCTAACCATTTGGTTTCAGAAATCCATTATTAAGCTGCATTGAATTCTCATGCTGAAGGCATTGCTGAAGATGTCAGCCAGGCAAAGCAGTAATTAATTTGCAATAGTAGCTGTTATTCTCTAGCTGTATAAACACTAATTTGGAGCCTCTCTCAACAACCTGCTTATAGTGTTAGACTACAACAGAACTAGTTTGCACGGGATCTGTAATTCATGAATGAAGAAACAATCCTTAAGAGATCATTCATAAACTAAAGTCTATTGACAAGGGTTGCAAATTAAGGACATATAAAACCTCTATATATTTCTATTCATCATAGCCAATTTTAGGTCAGATGTAAGTACTGCCAATGACAACCTATCATTAAAAGTCTGATAGCATTTTCTCAAAGCTCTGTGTGCTGTCTCAGATGAACATGACAAGTTCTTATCATGCAATGTCCTGGCTACTGTACCAGAGCAGAGCTGACAGCAGCACTGCTCAGTGGTTTCTCTGCAGGGCAGACAATAGTTGTGTTGCTTTGCAGAGGCATAACTGGCTACTCTAAGGTGCAGAGCAATTCAGAATCCATTATGTTGTGGGAAGCTTATTTCAGGACTATTAGCTGAATGGCATGTACTCCTGCATGGTTAAATTCTGCATTAAACTCACATTTTATTCCCAGTGTGATCTCTTTCTACACATGAATGGCCTCAGCCTTAAATTAGTGATGATTCAAAAAGTTCCTTTTCAGTAGCAGGAAAAAATTGTACTAAAGCTGGAGTATTGCTGATGCTTAAGCTAATGATACACCGTGGGGATTTATTGTGAAGCCCTGAGCCAACAGCATAGTCAGATGAACTACTTCAGCAGTACCAAGAAGCAGCTCTACTATCAGTCAGTATACATCACAGAACCAGGCTAGAGAGCCATCAGTGAGCAGTCAAACTAGCAGAGCTGAGGGGGACAGTAGACTTTTAGACCAGCTGTGCTGCTGGCAGAATGATTCAGCTGCCTGCCACTGCCAGGCAGCTGGGCACATGGCAGAGCCTTCACAGGTTTGCCTGCAGGAGACTCTGCAGATGTGTTCTGAAAGCCAAGAGTTAGTCTGAAGTGTGATCTTTCACTCAGCCCCAGCTCAGAGAAGCTATCCTGAGAGCACAGACTCAAAAGTAACTTGTAAGGTGAAGACAAGCCGTAAATGAAGATGTTCCATGCTGTTTTCACAGTGTTTCTTTCTGTTATTTTAAGCATTTAGAGCCTGAAAGAATATATATGAACAAAATAACTCCCACTTGGATCACTATATTTAAGGTTCCATCCGTGTTTGAATCATAAATCCCACTATTGCTCCTCAGCTATAAAAATTTTACTGCATGCTGAGACTCAGTTTATAGTGGTGTTTGGGGTTTTTTAATAGTGTTTGTTGGAGCAAACGACTTCCAGCATTTTAGTCATTATTAGATTGACTCACACATCACTAGAGGAAAGAATCTTATTTTAGAGGGTTTGTCCTTCTCTACGGTCACAAGTGAAGCTGGTAAAAGGTAGGGCAGGAGACATCCTACAAGGTTTCTCCCTGCTTAGGAGAGTTTTTTGGATGCTGTTTCAAAAGCTTTAGAGCAAACTCTATTAACACTGTTCATCAGCTGTGCAGGACCTCCCCACAAAACCTTGTGTGGACTTGAAATGCTTCAGAGAACTTCACCAGTTTTTGCTGCTTTACAGTATTTTGTAAACACTCAGAGAACATTGTGCTTTGAATACAAGAGCAAGGCAACTCCTATTACAAACCCCTTCTGCTATAAAGGAGCAAAGAAAAAAGAACTTCACAAAATATTCTGAGATGCTGGGGAAATCAATCAGAGAATGAGAGCAGAAACTCTATCATGTTGTTTGGATTGGTGTGGCTTTTCCCCATACCAGCTGCCTTAGGTGACTTGCTGTTCAGACAGTACTGTCCAAGTAGCACAGCTAATGGAGAGTTAGGCTTCCTTGGCACGGTGGGAGGTTGGGTGGGAGGCTGCTTTGGTCTGCTTGATTCACAACTGTAGTCCTCATCTGTGAGGGCAGATGGCAAATTGCTACTGGACTGCTTATCACAGTATTTCATGGCAGTGTAGCTAATGAAGGGGAAGTCGCTGACATTGGGAAAACTTGAATAGTCTTTCATTCATTTTTTAAGGTAGATGTAAAAATTTAGCACTTTTTGACAGGAATTGCACTGTCTCCATTCTTCTAGTTCCCACCCCTGGCTTTGTCTGTCTTTTCAATTTAAGCAGTCTATCAGACCTTTGGAAACACAGTTGCCAGAGCCTCAAATTATCCTTCCCTTACCATGTGTTTAACGGAATATATAAATGAAGAGATGGAAATTTGACAATGCTTGGTGAAGGGCATTAGCCTGGACATTACAAACTTTGTGAGGAACATTATCTGTTGACTTTCAAAAGGATGTCAGCACATGTAGTATCCACACTAGAAAAGCTATGCAGCAATTGCAAGGGGAAAGCAAAGTAGAAGAAGCTGCATGCCTATAGACTGGCATGCAGTGATGTGCAGCACCTGGCAGGAAACACTTCCCAGAAGACTTGCATAAAGTGATGTCCCAACTGAAATCTATTAGCTGTAATTCTTGCACTTCAAATGCAGATTCTTTTATTTTCACATGGTTGAATCTCACCTAAATTACAGAAAAAGTAATAGCTCTTTGAACTGGGCTTCAATTACTTTCAAACTTAGTAAAAGACTTTGTAAAAACATTTTAAGACATCACTTGTTACAGCATAATGCTAGGCTCCTGACTGGTAGCCTCTAGCAAGACTGAAGCTAGTAATTGTAGTCTGAAAGTTAAAAATAGCCTGGCAGCCAGTGAGAGATGTAAGACACTCCCTTTACAGACTTCTGTTAGCCTGAATGTCATCCTATTGAAGCCAGCAGGTTAGTCAGTTCATTAGCTCCTATTGTCTCAGCACTTGCTCATTAAACTTTCTCAACATCTTATGATTCACAATGTCAAATTACCTGTGCCTAATGACATTTTTCCACCCATCATTTAAAACCCTGTTATTTTTCACACAGCTTGGGGTTTTCTTCCTCTTCCTTTTTAGGGACCTGTACTGAGCTCACTAAACAGTATCAAATGAAAACCCTTGAATTCTTATAGGATTAGTACTGAGAGGGTGAGTTAAGCACTCGTAAACTAGCCAGGTGACAAAGATTGATGCTATGTCTGTACTTCAGGCAGCTATAAGGATAAGCTGAATCTGAGAGCCTCAAAACTTATGGAGAGCAGTGAAAGAGCTGGACTTTTCCATTCCTGCCCATTGTGCTGGTCCACACCAGCACACTGTATGGCCAATCTCCAGGGGAGGCAGGAGCAGCATCTGATCCAGCCTCACCCACCTGCAGCCCATCTGAAGGCACCACAGTGACCTCACAGTCTTCATAACACCCAGTCAAGATGGGAGTCTATTGCAATTATCCTCTCCTCATGTGCCAAGGTCAATGCTAAACTTTGCTATTAAAGGTGGCTCAAGGCTTCTTAGTGGTGCAGGCAAAATTGAATTTTGCTATCTCAGGGATGGGGATAAAAATCAGTTACGTAAAAAAGCCAGCCTGGTGCTTCTGCAAGGACACTGAAATGAAGTCTCAGCTGCTTGCCAAGGACTACCTCTAGTCATCCAAAGTGGGGGCTGTAGCTGCAGTGAGTCTTGATCTTGAATTATCTAGTAGAGGGTACAGAGTCAGGCTGCCCTATAACGGGTGCACGGTCATTACTCTCAAAGCCCAAGGCATCACCTACATTGCTAAAAGGCAAGATAAATAAAAAGGCAAATTTGGATGGAATTAAGAATTTGAGGGGGGGAAGTTCATAGGGAAAAAAAGCTACACAAAGACCTGTCAATGTGAAACGGGTTTTTCAGACAACATAAACGTGAAGAAAATGGCAGCGTACAGGAATTGTGCAATGAAAGAGATTTGAACTCCTGATGTCTCTTCCCTACCCGATTTGCCTTTCACCATGAAAGGAATAGGTTAGACAAAGTCCCCTTCACTTCTCCACTAGTTAGCAATAGACCTTTCTATCATAGTAAAATGGTCTTGACTCAGCTTACAGCATGTATTTCCAATTGTTCAGAAAATGCTGTATAAACAGGCATCACCAATGCATTAATAATATTAATAATATTCCATGATCCAGCATGTGAGGCTAAGGTGGTCTGCATTATTTATACTCAGCCACTAACCAGTGATGTTAAAGTTGAAGGCATTTAGGACATCACCCTTTCTTCTTTTCCACATTCCACTTCAAAGCCAAATTCAGCCCTAAGGCACCTTCACAGCTAGGATGATATTTGACTCTTCTCACCTGCTAACTCAGTCTCTGGCTCCTTCAGACCTTTAGGGGTAAGGTATTGCAGCTGTGCTCAGGAGGTAGCTACATATCTCCTGTAGCATTAAGGTGAGTTTTGCAGTTAAATCTCTAAAATCCAGCCTGGAAATGTCTTCCTTACTTTATGTGCTTCTTGATCTTTGATTTAATTTGTTCTAGCTTTTTTTAATCAAAGAATTAAAATCTTAAGGCCAAGCAAAATGTGAGTAGTTAATTGAAGTGATGTTTAAAAAGAAAACTTTCTATTGAGCTCTTAGGTTTATTAGATTTGTGATGGATGGCATATGAATAGCTCTTCATACTCTCTGCATGCTAAAGGTTTTTGAAATACAGAACTGCTCAGTAGAATTGCTCCTGACTGGGGAAAGTGGAGTTTGTTGTTGGAGATAACACAGACTGGCACAGATTGCTGCCACTACCCATTTTGACTTTTTTAAGAAAGCTGACTTTGGACTGTAAATTGAATGAGGAGCAAGGCAGTAAATGGCTATTCTGGGACTGAGATGCTAGAATTATATACAGGAAACAGACAGAGTTTTCCTGTCAGGACACCTCCTCCTCACTCTCCCCCCAGCCCCTGCTTTCATTTGTGATATGCTGAGTTAAGTTTATTAAAATCTTTAGCATTTTCCTGGTTTGGGCTGATGTCACTTATTCAGTTGTTCTTACTTCAACCCCTGAGCTTTACCTTTTCCTGATTCTCCTCCCCAGCAGGGGAGGGGAGCGAGTGAGTGGCTCCCTTTGTGGTACTTCAGTTGCTGGCTGGGGTTAAACCATGACAGGCATATTCCCAACTGAACCTGCTGTCCTAAGTGCTTTCCATAATCCTGAAGGACAGAGTGGCAGTTCCAATCCCAGACACAGTGACAGTTCCTCTGTTTCCTACCTGAATCCTGTGAATGGTGCAGCAGAGCTGAACAAGAATCCACACTAGAATGTACAGCTCAAAAGGAGAATTCAGGTGAGGAGTATTTGTCAAAGAGCTGGATGCAAAGTGTTAGGGCTAATGACTGTTGTATGCATTGGCTCAATTTTATAAACAAATTTAGAGTATTTGTAGGAGAGGCCACTGTTAATCCAGTGAAGTTTCCTGCATGGAACAGGTGGGATTAAGGTCTGACTCTACACTCATTCTGTTGATTTATTGTTTTGTTTCAGAACCATGTCCTACACTCAGTAATTCCTCTGTCTGCCCATATTTACTAGAACTATTTCCTGTACAAATTATGCAGCGGGCCACACTTAGTCAAAATAATGCTGGATAAACCAAACATTCCAGCTCAAGCTATCTCTCCTCAGCAGAGTGCTCTGTTGGTGTTATTTCGTCTTGCTGTTACTTCTACTCTGTACAGCTTCTCACCTTCAAAATATGACCTATCTCATAAATGTTTACTTGATTGGTGTGTAATGTTTAAAGTTCAAGATATGGAACCTTTACTTCAAGGTAATATCTACTTGTAACATCTTCCTTCGAAATGCACACACCCAGGCTGGCCTATGTCTGTGCATGTAATGCCAGGGATTTTTAGTATTTTATGGCATTTGATACTTAGTGTTTGTTGAGCATTTTCCTGTCTTGACAGCTTATAAACATGTCCTTTCCATTAGGAGCATGTGAAATTGCTCAAACTACTTATTGCCTTTTTGGGGTTTTTAATTAAGTTACTGTAAATGTGAATATATGAGCAGTAAATAAACAAATGGGGTTTTTTTATATTACTTTGTACTTCTAACCTACAAGCACATTACTTTCAGCAAATTAAACACAAGGAAAACTGTGCCTAGCTACCAATAACAATGCAAGAGTGCCAAAGGAAAGCTTTACAGTATTCATACAAAACTACAATGTAGCAGCACAGATTTCAGCACTGCTACAAATACCCTCAGCAGTGCAGTGTTTACATGCAGTTATCCAGCTCAACATGTGGCAGCTCAGACTGCCACATCTGCAGGCTTTAGTTCCAGATGTTTGCATGTAGTACCAAGGACAAGCAGAAGAGACAGGCTGAGGAACAGAGCAGAAATGATGCAGTGTTAGTACAAATGGCTTGGTGCAGGGGTCTGGGACAGGGGGTGCAGGGGCTAAGCTTGAGCCATGGTGAAGTCAGGAAGCTCCTGGTTCCATGCCATGGAAACTGCAGTAAGATGGTGTGCAACTCACCAGTCCACACATAAGAAACAGCATCCAGCAGCTGGGAGAAAGGGAATGGGAAAGAAGGAAAGGAAATCCCTTGGTGTGAGAGGCAGAAAGGTGCCCTGAGCACTAGACTAGCTACAGTTCTGCTTTGTGTTTAACACTTGAGGCAGCACATACTTACCACAAGGTTTGCTATGACTTACACACAGTTATATTCAGACAGAGTGATCAGAGAGTTTGTTCAGGTGCACAAGTAGGAGAGACACAAAAGAGTGAGGAAGTAAACCTACATACAAGACAAAAATGCTTCTGCTTATAGCTAACATTATGTGAAAGTTTTAAAGGTTTCTAGAGTTAAAATGCTCAATGTTACTAGCTCATTCTGTGCTGCTGGGGTAGGAGCAGATGCTCATTTTTGGCCTGTGGAATATCTCAATATTTTCTTGAAACAAAACTTAGAAACATAATTTGAATTTTCCATGGGTTACGGTTAAATTTGGAGTATGAGATAAGGAATCAGATTGCTTTGCTTAACTTAATCCAGGTGACATTCTGAGAGGGGTTAGTTTTCCCTGTTTGGGGTTTTCTCAAGGGGTGTTTTTGGTTTTGGTGATTTGTGTGTTTGGGTGTTTTTTTTTAGTTGTGCTGTGTGTGCTCTATTTTGCAAGTTTTTTTTTTTACTTGTGCTGTGTGTGCTCTATTTTGCAAGTGTGAAAAAAGCCAGTGGTCTCTCCACACCAGCTAACCTTACCTGCCTTTGCAAGAAGCATTTGCTTTCTCTCCAATTACTTAGCCTTGCTTTAAAAGGAAAGCTGAGTTTGCTCAAAGCACACACCGTTCTCCCCAGAAAGATGCAAATCTTACACAGCAGAAAAGCTGCTGCAGAAAGAGCATAGAAGAGCCTGCTTAATTCTGAGCAGAGCATCTGTGCCATGAGCCACTTTAAAGCCTGGAAAAGTCTTTGTGTTTCAGATACACTCTGACAGGTCTTACAGTTGTGCTCACCACTGACTGCACTAGAGCTTTGTCCTGGCAATGGGTTCCAGAAGTATTTTCACCAAGTTTCACAGAAAAGAAGTAGAGATTATAAATATGTGTAAGAGCCTCATGATGTACCATTTTTGTTACCATGGGGACATCATTGTAACAGCAGTCTTTCTTCTTTTCTTTTTTTTTTCAGTACATCATTGCTAACATGAGATTGTATTTAGATATGAACACATTCATCTTTGCAAAGACAAGCAGGGATGAGGTGTATGAAATGAGCAGAGTGCAGCATAACTAATAACATACTTCAGCACATCTTGTGTGAAAAAAATATTTTTTGAAGTGCAAGATGGGGAGGTTGCAGTTTTCAAGTTCCGTTATGAATTCCCATGAATCACTGTAGGTTTCACTCAGTTCAATTGTTAAATATAGCAGAGCTTAAAGTGCAGTTACATTTATGGCAAGCAGGGAAAGTAGTGACTCCGTTCTGTTGCTTTATTTACAAATAGTTCTTGATAAATAATTCTTTGCTGTATTCTACAGCAAACTCCCACTGAGAGAACAGAACCCTGAATTAGTGTTCAATATTGGCTCTCGGTGCTGATTACCACTGCCAGTCTGACACAGATAGGCATCCCAGCTCTGAACACATGCTGGAACCTGGGAACTACCAACAATTCCACAAGCTGAGAGCAAATAAGAGAGCCCACATAGCCCCACTCCTTAGACAGCATTAAAACTAGAGGGAATCAAAGCCTTTGAACCTGATTTATTTTCCTAGAGGTTAGCTGCAAAACACAGAAATTGAAAGGTCAGATTGTTACACTCAAATGTATGCCAGGACAGCACGGTATCAGAGGATTTGAGATCCTGCTGACTTTATTTATCTATCACATGACTATTTTTATTCTTGCTAATCGACTTTAAGTCATATTTGACTTTTTATTAAGCCTTTCTCCTCAAAAGGTTGAAAGTTCATATGAAAATGCCTTTATAGCATGTTTAGCAAACTAAAGTAGAAGCAAAGCAGGTGATTTCTTTGAGGAGAGAAGAGAAAATTATAAGAGAACAAGCAGCTGAACAACACAAAGCTCTCTCTTCTTCTCCCCCTGTGTGATGTGAGCACACAGCTCCAGCACCACCCTGCTGCTGTCATTCATCTATCCTGGTTTTGTGAATAGCAGCAACAAAAATTCCACACCTCACCAGAGCATCTTGTCCATGATTTAGCATCAGCTCATATGCTGAAACCTTTGAGGAGCAGCAGAGTCACAGAGACAGAGGCATCTTACTAGGACACAGCCATGAGGAACAGCTTTATCCACTACAAATGGACATGTTAGGGCCAGATAGCAAAGTGCCATTACTCATCCCAGACAGTCTCTCTAACTCTATTATGTCCTATCTCTATCTTTCCAAGTGTAGGCAAATTAAGCAAGAAGGAGTTGCTCCAAAAGTCCTGTGATATGTAACATAATCCATTATCTTAGATGTCTTCAATCTAGGATACAGTGCAGACATCACCATGGCAATTAAAGAATTTCCCGGAGAAGGGTAGAGTACAAAATACATTGCCTATACTGCTGAATGTCTCAGAAGTCTTGACACAGAAATATTGCTAAGACACTTTACTCAAGAGGAGAAGATGAATCAGCATTACAGAAATTCTACTTATTCCTTACCCTACATCCTCTGAGGGGCAGGTTTCAGAGTCCTCTTTTACAGGGTCTTAATTTTCAACTTTCCCTAAAAATCCATGTGATCTCCACTTCTCTTTAATGCCTAAAGAACCACTTACAAAGGTACTGAGAAACTGGGAGCTTAGCTGAGAGGAATACATTGATGAAAATCAACTGTGTATCTGTTTCTTCACAAATGCAACAAGCATCATGGCTGAAATGTCAGAACACCTACACAGTCCTTCAGGCTGCTGTTTTCTGCAACACAAAAGAGCAAACTCTCTTCTGTGAAAAGAACATTTCTGCCTGGTAGGGACAGAGATGGACTAAGCACTCCAAAATCCATAAAAATACTCATCTGAGTTTCTTGAGCTCAGTCAAACTTAGCCATGTTCATTACTTTTTCTTTCCTCATTCTTGCATTTAGTAGCTTTGGTGATGGTGGGTAAGAGTTCCTTCCTCTCAAACTCTAAACTGACACAACTATGTAGTTACTGAATGTAATTAAGGGGATGCCAACCACAAATCTGCTAACACTCATGACTGAACACAGAAAACTAGCCAATAAAAGTTCAAAGTAGTCATGCTGTATAATTAATCCTGTGTGTGAGTCCACCAACTCTGCACATGGTTATTGATCAGCTTCCCTTCAGGTTAGTCCGTTATGAGGACCATATAAGCATTGTGGGGATGGGATTATACTCCATGCAAATGTGGCTTCACATCACTTCCAGATTTTGGAGAGATGGACTGGATGAATATCATATTCTTCTGTTGCTGCCAATGAGCAGCAACATGGCTTCATGCCAGGCTCTCAGCACTCCATGGTTAGCTGCTGGTGAGCCCAGAGTTACCAGCCTTGCCTTCTCACAAAGCAAAATCCAGGCTCAGATAACAGGCATGCAAATGCAAGCAGAAGTGAAGGTTAAATCTGAATAGACATTTACATCAGACTGCTTCTGGTTATTCTTGGAAAAGTAATTCTTTTGATTTAGAATAAATTAAAAATAAATTGGTTAACACAGCAAAATAAATTATTTAAGTAATTAAAATTCTAAGTGAATTTTAAAAGATTTCTTTTTCTATATAAGCGCTTGTACAAATACGCTCCCTGCTGCCAACCCATTGTGAGATTTTTTTTTTCCTTTCTTTTCCTTTTTTTTGTAACTCAGAGATATATTTAGATTGGGAACAGTTGGATTGTTTTGTAGTCTATTCAGGCAAATATGGTGAGGCGTTCAGGAGCAACCAAAGAATTCACATCTGTATCATCTAAATTTGAAGTAATTAACATTTGAATGTTTCTGTGTTAATATGCTGTTCATAGATAGAGAATTGTTTGCTTCCAATCCATTGACAATACTTTGTTCAACTGCTGTCAGCAATATTAGATTTGCAAATTACTGGAAACTTTTGATCGTGTGTGCCTTGCCGAGAGAACAGCAGGCACTATATCCACACGGCTCCAAGAACACAGCTCTGAACTGAAACAGGGAACAGACAAAAAATACCACCTTGATTAGCAGCACTTCCTGCCTTTCCTTGCTATCATCCCTCAAATTGCTGCAGCACGTTTCCTGCCAACTTGTAGACCCACACAGATCACTTACGGGAGAAGGGCAGAGGCCACGTGGGTTAGTTGTGGGTTGCTTTTCCCCAGATAATTCACCCAGCCCACAGCATCTTCCCACAGCACTTCTAGAAGCCTTCCCAGGAAAGAAATGTGCTCAGCAGGGAAACCACCTGAATTTGAACTCCCTTCTCAGGGCACGTTGACACTGCAGTCGGAGGCTAAGCAAAGAAGAACCAAGTCAACTCCCATCTTTCCATGCACAGCAAAACAGGCTTTCCCAAGGAGCACCAGATTTATAGAGCATGTAATTGGTCTGTGTGAGCACAAAACCTGCTGCAGACGAGCAGAGACACCAAAGTGCACATACAGAGAGCATCAGCCCCTGCCACGGCTGGGGCTGAGCCTCCAGGTCTCCCAGGAGCCTGGCCCAGGGAAATAATTTTCTGGGCAAAGAGGTCTGGAAATGCTGATCTAATACTTGTACTTTGTGGAGACAGATCCTCAGCCAATGTAGATCAGTGTAACTCTGTTATCTGAGGACAAGAACATTTATATAGAGAAATGTGGGGCTTTCAAACATTTCATACAAATTTCCACAGACAGTAACAAGCTGATTCCTGTGGGTCAAAACATAGGATATGAACTTGTGTATTAAGTAGTGACATTATGTGTTGTCTAGTACTTGAATATGACAGTCTTTTTTAAAAAGAGGAACAATTCTGTATACTACAGGGAGTATATTAATTTCAGCCCCAAACTTCTGTGACTTAGAAGCTTTGATTATATCAAGTATTAGCCAGCCAGATCAGACTCCCAGAACTTATGCCTTGTGCTATCATTTTGTTTTATTGGCTACTTACTGAGGACTAGTAATAATTACTAGATGATTTGATTTTTTCAAATTCTGTTGTTCTAGTAAGAGGTCCTATATAAAACATGAAGGCTTTACGTGGTGCTGCCTGTGCTCTACAGCAGTCTGCAATGGAATCTGTTCCCTAGGACCTTAACCAAGCTTTTGACCGTAAGGCTCCAAGACATTTTCATCGTAAGTGACATACCAGCAGATGTCTTGTCACTCTTTAAGTTACTGGGGCATCCATGCCAATGTAGTGAGAAAACAGAAATGAAGTACTGAGCTTTTAT
>NW_008689367.1:51740-62072 GCF_000695815.1 Acanthisitta chloris
AAAAAAGGTTAGAGGAACTGCCTTGCTTTACTCATATTAAGAAAAAAACCCCAAACAAACAGAAAGCCCCCAGCTGATTTGTATTACCAAAAGAGTTCCAAAGACCTCTCCTGTGGAACCAGAAAGTTCTGATTTTCACATACAATGAACACATCTCTAATGTCCTCCAGCTAACTATTATCAGGAGGGTTTTTTATAGCCTTTAGTCAGTCCTTTTTTTCCTTCTTGCAAACTGCCTTTAATTAGTGTACATTCATTGCTTCCCATGCCATCCTACACATCCTCCTGTGTTTAAAATATCTTTCCAGATCTAACACTGTTTGAGAAGATTAAGTAAAAGAAAGATGCCCAAGGAATAGTCAAAAAAAAGCAAGAAGATATTTAGCAGCACAGGAAAAATGGACAAATATCACAGAAATAAAGTTGCAGATTTTTTTAGTGTATCAATACTTCACCACAGTAGAGTAGGGACAGGTGTTGTCTGCTTGTTTAATTAGGCCAATTATCAGAATATTTTAGGCCATTATTTGAAAAGATCTGTTCTTCATATTTCATGGAAAAGTAGAATACTCTGTTTTCTGTTATAATCCAGTAATCTTCATGGTATTAAACTAACTAAAAATATCAGAAAGCTTATCCCAGCACCTTTCCAGTTTTCTAAACTCTCAGTTATAAATAATGGTAAAACGGAAATGGCTGCAGGATGTGTGTGCGAATAAATAATGGTAGAACGGAAATGGCTGCAGGATGTGTGTGCAAACACTTTCTCCCTTTAGCCTGGTGGGAATAAAGATCAAGCATCAAGTAGAGAAGAAAATAAAGCTTGGAGAGACATGGTGGGAATAAAGATCAAGCAGCAAATAGAGAAGAAAATAAAGCTTGGAGAGACTTTTTCTAGTATACACAAATGAATGCTAAAATTAAAACAATAATGCAGATTTGATGAGCTTCTGCCACAGCCATTGTCTGCAAAGAGGCTGCAGAGGTTTGATAAACAGCTTAGGAACTTCTTTATTACTATTTCTCAATGAGCCTCTGGATTTGGTTGTTTTAGTTTTTTTTCCAGATTCATATTTCTTTTCTTTCCTTTTTTCTTTTTCTTTTTGGCAGAGAAGATGTTTGTTTTCTAGTCTGTCTCTTTATGGAAGCTGTTCTGCTTCTTTGAATGACAGCACAATTTTCTTTTCAACATGTCAAGATATTCCACATTACTATCTCACCCAGTGGGTCCAGGGCACTAGACTGCAAATACTGACTTGCAGACCCTTATGCAGAGGCTTTGTTAAGCATTGTATGTAAATCACTGAAATCTGTCACTTCCACTGTGTAATGAAACAAGGACAAAAGCCCTTGAATATATAAAACTAAGTCATACAAGTAACCAAGGGCAATGTAGGATAAGCAAACTTTGACTAAGTTCAGATAAATGTAAAAAAACTTTGCAAGCTTTCATTTTTCCTTTGGTCTGCACAAGTGAGTTCAACAGCCTAAAGGAAAAGGATTTCTCTTGAGATTCTGCTCCTGCTCACTACATACAAACAACTATTCAGCTCTTTTCTTTCCCCTAACTAGAAATTAAAAAAGAAAAATAAAAAATAATGAACAGGAGAAACTGGAAAATAAGCAAGAACTGTTCTGTAGTAAATGATTTAATTAGCTAGCAAATGTCTGGAGGAACCATGAAAGATTCCTGACTAATAGTGTTATACAACATAAGTAAGAACTTGGATATTCATGTAGATAAGTAGCTAAATTCAACTTTCTTAAATAAATTATTAAATGTTGATTCTCCAGCCAATAAAAGAAAATTAACAAATTTATGATCAGACTTGACCAAATTGGTCACATTTATACCCACCAAAATGTTTGTCACCATAACTCTTGCTGCAGGAGTCACAAGCTAAGACAGCATTCTCCCAAGATTTGCAACTTGACTTAGATAGAGATAGAACTCTCTTGGGGTTTTGCAGAATATATGAAATTTTCAGTGAAGAGCCACCATGGGTAGTTTACACTGATCTAAATCTAAAGTACAGGTCATCTAGGAAAAATGACTGCCCAAAACAGGGATGCAGTAACAGCTCAGAGGCACTGGCCAAACCAAAGGGGTAGGAGCACGAGCCCAGAAGTCAGGTCACCTCTTTCAGCAGCAGAGTGTCAAGATGAGCTTAGGACACTCCCAAAATGGTGCCCCAAGTTCCACACAGAAAAGAGGTAAAAATTCTAGATTCAAACCAGAAAGCCCCAGGAAACAGTAATGTTTCAAACAGTTGCAGAGTAAAATTGCTAAAATTCCTTAGAAAAATCTAAGGGCTATTTGCATGAAAATTAATATCAGAAAGCCATTGCTCTGATCCCAGTGCAATAATTCTTCTTAACATGAGCATTTTTAAGCTAAAGTTTTATTTAACACTACTTTGTAAGTGTCAGCAGTTATGATATGCATAATTCTGATGTTTAAAAAATCTAGTCTATCAAAATATAGCTAGTTTGTAAATGTTTTGGAACAAAGATGATCTTTTCAGCTGTGTTTACACATCAGCTAGTACAGGGAAAGTCTGGACTGTGACTATAATTAGTTGATGGAATTATAAATGTAATACAAATATCTGCCCTCATACAGAGGCAGGACTGACCTGTCTTTGGTTCCAGTTAAGCAAGCATGTAGGCATCAAATTAAGCTCCTTTAATGAAATCAAAGCCTCCAGCAGATGGATTATTTCCAGTGCATCCAAATATTTCTTAAACTATAATACCCCAAAATTTGCATAAATTAGTCTTTGAAAAAAAAAACCATGCAAAAATGGGGTCAAACCAGTCCTTTTACTCTACTTTTGGAAGACAACGTTAAATTCTCGTTTTGCCCTCTGTGTTCTCTGAACGCCTCCCAAACTTCTGTCATCTGCAAATTTAATAAAAATATTACTTATTCTATCTTCCAGACAAAATGAAATGAAAACAGTGACTCAGTACAGTTTCCTGGGGAATCTCACCATATAACTAAATCTCACATTTTGAGAGGGAACATTGACTCTAAGAACAAGATCTGCCATGTGGGTTTCCCAAGACTTTCTTCCCTAGCTTTCTGCTAAGAGTGTTACTCAGAAAGGCTTTATTAAAGTCAAAACACAGACCCTGCTGCCAAGCATCAAGAAATCTGGAATATTTCACCAAAAGTATCTTTTTGTTGTTTACCCCATTTTATTGAAGAAGGAAAGGTGTCTCACTTTTCCAGATGTGTTTTTTTCAGTGTTGTTCCCAAGCTGGAAGATGGGAAGTTATGCTTAGATGTTAGGAAAACAAATCTACCATGATGACAGTCGAATACTGAAACATATTGCCCAGGGAGGTTGTAGAAACTCTTGCTGTGACCAGTACTTGACTGGACACAGTCTATTTAGACATATTTGGAGTAGGGGGGTGACCTCTGGAGGCCCTTTCCAAAATGATAATAAGATTGCAGGATTTTTCCACTTATTTAGATATCAGTAAAAATTGAGTTTGAGCTATCATTGTATATCTCATTTTATATCTCATTGTATTCCAGCTCTCCATGTCTGTGTCTCTAAGCAGTCACTTGCAGTATAAATGTATGACCATTTTACAATCATTTCTAAGGTCTCGTTGTCTGACTTTTGGAGATGGGATACCCTCAGATATGTTTCTCTTAGTTGTGTTAACTTACAGTAACATAAAGGTATGTCTGTTGCAAAAATGTCAGGCTAGGCAGAAAATTCATACCCTCACAATCACTGTAAGTGATCACAATCACTGGCTTTCCTATGCCATTTGCTATTCTGCATGAGATGTAGCAAAGTAGGAACAGCACTGCTGCTGTGTCTATTCCTAGTGTTCCCTCTAAACCAATAGGCAGTGGCTGAATATTCTCCTCTGATGCTATTATTGGGATGGATGTTACAAGAGAAGAATGTTAGATGGGATTTACCTCCATAGAGTGTTGAAAAATGTAGTGACTGTAATTTTTTCCAGTGTGGAAATTATATAATATCAGTCTATTTCAATACTGTGTTTCTCAAAAATGTATATGCTGGGAGATTTTCCTAAGCATAAGTCAGGTTGATATTCCATGCCAGCACATACCAGACAGGCAGAGGCCAAAGATCACCTTTTTGTGCAGGCTGAGGGGTTTCCATGAAGTGAGATGTAGAGAAAAATAATCAGCTTCTCTACATCCTATTCCTTATTTTTATTGACATTGTAGTGGAGCTATGACATTGAGCAGCTCCTTCTCTCCTTCCACTAAGGTGTGCCTTAGTATCTGTCTCTTAAGATTTTCCTTCTGAACTTATTTTTCAATTTTGTTTAGTCTTCTAAAGTCAGATATTTCCAAACATTTTCTGATTCAGATCCAGAGATATATTTATTATCAGGCTATTAGTTCAATATACGTTTCATTCCTACAAGGAGTTTTGAAACAAGATTTCAGCAAATCAGAGAGCAAGTAGGTTATTTTTCACTTATTTCATCAAATTGCTTGGCATTTCCCATTGCAAGAAAATTGAAACAAAGAACTATAAAAAGCAAGATCAACCTCTTAATCCATTTTCTGATATTATAACTCAAATGTCCTTAAAGAACATTTCTGGCCACTTGGCTATCTCCACTTTGTTTTCACTTCAGGGTGATTTAATTGTTTGCAAAGGAGCCACTGATTTTTCTCCTAAGGAAATGTTGTGGTTTAACCTAGCAGGTAGCTAAACACCATACAGGGGATTGCTGCAAAATTCATAGGTTGAGATAAGGACAGTTTAATAAGACAGAAAAGGAATAATGATAAAAGAGAATACACCAAACAAGTGATGCACAATGCAGTTGCTCCCCACCCACTGACCCATGCCCAGCCAGGTGCCAAGCAGCAGCCCCCAGCCAGCTTTGCCCCTAGTTTATAACTCAGCATGGTGCCACGTGGTATGGAAAATCCCTTGGGCCACTCGGGGTCAGCTGTCCTGGCTGTGTCCCCTCACAGCCTCCTTGCTGGCAGGGTGGTGTGAGGAGTTGAGAAGTCCTTGACCTGGAGTAAATACTGCTTAGCACCAACCAAATACCAGTGTGTTAGCAACATTGTTCTCATCCTAAATCAAAAATACAGCATGTCAGCCACTGAGAAAATTAAATCCAGCTGAGACTAGGATTGGAATACAGGAATAAAGTTAACTGAAAGACACCTAGGATCTCCCTCTTGAAACTTCTTATTAACTTGACATAGAAACTCTTCAATGAGCACTCTTTCAAATCTTTCTTTTTATTTTGCCTCCCATCCTCTTCCACCTTTTTTCCAAATTCCTTTTCTGTGTCTCAGACTAGCCATGTGTTCCCACTTTCCCTCCAGACACTCCCTTAGTTTCCTAGCTCTCCTTTTTGTTCATACGTCCCCAAACTGAATTTTCCTCATGCTGTCACTGTTTTTCCTCCTCATTTAGAAACACTTTATATAATTTACTATGCCAGCTTGCATTCTCATTAGACAATTCATTAACTCTATTTTCTAGTGAACTAAACTAAGTTGAGGCTATTGGCACTTACAGATCTCTCATTATGTAGTCCTGATACCAGAATGCATATGAATGTGCAATGCCAATAAAAACCTATCTGCAAACACAGGGTAGAAATCATTTCTAGTTTTCAAAGGAAGGGTTAAGCTAAAATGTAAGGTAGGAAACATCCACTGTATTTAGAAAATGTTTCATATAGTGTCTCCCCTTTCCTGTCAGAAAGTCAGAGTGGAACAGCAGCAGCCAGGATCCAGCCTGGTTCAATCTGTTCTGGCAGGGGTTTGATGGATCAGCTCTGGATAGGTCTAACTCCAGTACAGCTGCTATCAGCTGAGAAGCCATTAAAGTGAATATATAAACTGCAGGAAAGTATGATGGTGACATGTTTTGTTTCTAGCTTGTTAAACCAGTAATTGTTATTGCAAGTAGCTGTCATTCCCACCAGCATTCACTTCTCATTGACAATGAAGAAAACTCATTTGTTTTATAGTGTGAAGCTTAATTTACTTCATGGTTGATTTCTTTCTTTGTCTGTCAATCCCAGATCGCTGGAAAAGAAATGCAATGAGTTTTATGGCAAGCAGAATGAGCTGTAACTAAATGGCCAGTACAACAATTATGGCTTCTTACTGATTATGGGTTTTTTCAAAAGGCACATAGAATCAAAAACTCCATTTTGAATCATATTAGCCAAGATTGCCAGTCACTGACTACACCAGACTGGCTTGTGACTTGTGGATATTGTCCCCTCAGTGTGTATTGTTTTAATTAAATTTGACAACTCCAGAAGATATTAACTCTGCAAAGTTTACTGCCTGCTGGCCTTTAGCCATTTGTTCATACTAGCAGTCAAAGACATGGTCCTAGCCACGTCAGGAGTGTAGGAAAGAGAGAGACCCACCATTAATTCACAGAAATGCAAATTAAACCTTTATAGTACAGGTGCAGTTTAAGTATGAGAAGTGTTTTGTGGGCATTCAGTTTACTCTGTTCAGGAAACAATCCCAATGACCTAGAGAAGGCTTCTGTAAGCTGTGTCATCACTAGGAGGGTTTGGCCATACAACAAACCTATCCTGGGGTGGTTAATAGCTGAGAACATGTTAGCTTAACACAGGCTAAATCTGTCTGTACAGAATACCAGAAGTGCAGTTTCTGAAAGCTGGGGGAAAATCTCGGTCTGTGATCTGTTTTATTTTGCACCCAAAGTGCTTTTTGAGCTCTTCTGTTCTGCTGTAATTCTGAAATTAGTTGTATGTAGTGTAGTGCTAACAGTAGCAAAACCAACCAAACAACAAAAATCCCACAGCATCAAGGGCTTTATCCTGGTTAGCAAAATAAACCAAGCACTAGAGAAACCTTTCCTGAACACAGCTGTACAAAAGAATAGTACAAAAATCCTTTGAAGAGGACTGTACTGTCCTATACCAAAGTAAAGTTCCTCCAGTAGCTGTGAGAAGGCACATACTGCAGCAGGAGGTCATTTCCCTAAAGGGAGCTACAGCAGAAGGTCCTGTAAACAAAGTCCATGGTTAGGAAAGGGGTTTTTTTGAAGCCTGGTTTAAGACTCAGTTGAAGCACCGTGTATTGTGCAGAGTTCTGCAGAGATACACTAAAATGGGGAGTTTTGTTCAGGTGCCCAGTTTGAACAGGCATTGAACAGACTGGCTAAGCCTTTCTGAACATATTTGCCTATTACTGCCAAAGATAAAAATCTATCTAAATCCGGAGCTACACAACTGAAGCCTCCAGTCAGTAGGAGCTGCTGCAAAGGCCACTAGGAGGCCTGATGCACTGCAAAGAGCAGCAAGACCAAAGCTCCATCGCACAGATGAGGGGCTAAGAGGACTGAGTGGCTATTTCTGCCCTGTCCCCCACATTCCCTGACATACAGGGCAAGAGACCTGTGAAGGCTGGAGCCAGTGAGAAGCTGCAGCAGTAACCTAAATGGGGACCTGCAGGCCTTAAGGGTTCAGACCTTTGAACACTGTCTGTCCCACACTGCCCTTCATTCTCTTCAGCTTCCTTCTCTTAGTTTCCTCTGACCTGCCCTGTTCTCATAGCTGACTGCCCTTCGAACGCCTCTTTCTCTGTGTTGCCTTGACACACTCTAAAGGAATCTAATTAGAAGGTGACTCATGAAATTAATACATCCCTTATTAGCATAGTATCATTTATTCATTTTGTGCTGTTCCTCACTTTTACATTTTCCCTGTTGTCTCTGATTGTCCAAAGGAATTCTTGCTTGCTTGTCTATTCAGGCTGACTCTGTGCCAGGAGTTACCTACTACTCATGTCTGCAGAGTGTTCATCACAAGAGATCCTCTTTTTTCCATATCTCTAAGCCCACCCATAGCAAACATCATTAATAGCAGGAGCAGGCCCACACACAGCTAGTGGGATGCTTGTGTCATCCATTATATCAGCCCACTGGTACAGGCTTTTCTCTCACATCAAAGTTGGGATCTAATATCTGGCTGTCCTCTCCTAGCTCTCAGATGCCTGTGCAGTACAGCCACAGCTCAGTCTGCCAGCACCTGTGGAGCTTGTTGCATTCTGCATAACACATATTCTTCACTTGCTGTCATTCAAAGACTTTATGACTCCACATAGCTTCTGTTCTGCTTGCTGGTTTCATATATATTAAAATTCAGCTGCTGCAGACAAGGATGGAACTGACACAGTTTGCCTGTTGGCTTTAGTGGCACCGACATGGAAACAGCTCACTGACTATAACTGCCTAGTCTCACTTTAGCAAATAGTAAATATCACACAGGAAATACATACCCTAGTTTTCACCTTGGATCTAACAAATCTAAAACTTGCAAAAATGTGCATAGAAACTATGAGCAGAGCTCTACGTGTGGCAGATACTAAATAAACAGTATCTGGATTTTGGCAATTGGTAGCATGTAAGGGAACAGATAGCAAGCCACTTGTCATGAATAATCCCATCGTTCTTTCTTTCTTTCTTTTAATAATTTTCTTGTGCCATGAACCTTGAGCATCTAATGGGAAGATAATGGCATTTTGAGGTTAACTACAGTTTTAAGTATTTAACTTCTTTATTAGTTGTCACAGCTGGTTGGATTCAGTAAAAACAAATACTGTAAACCCACTTACATGTTGAGTTTCATCTCTATGCCTCTATTACAGACTGAAGTTTAAATGACTTATATTTGAACCCAAAAGATCCTACAGTGCATTTTATGAACACTGCACAGAATATCTATTGATCTACCAAGCAACTGTGGTTTTAAATACAGCAGCTATTTAAGCATATAGAATACATTCTATATGCAAATGTGTCTAAATAGCATAAGAAATAATATGACTTGGATTTTGGCCAGGATTTCCTCTTCCCTCCATCTCCAGAAACAAAAAGTTCTGAAGTGACCACCAGAAATCAAGTACTTTGGTTTTGCATATCCCCTCAGACTACACTTCTTGTTGGTTCTAAGTACAGTTAAGGATTCAAAAGGAGAAGTATGCATTTTGAGCTCCCCTTGAAATATATTGTATTGCTTAGAAGGTTGGGAACTTCTGACAGACCTAAGAAAGGGGTAAACTTTACTTTTAAGTTTAATTCTTTTAAAAGTCAGTCAAAATTTGGCTTTGTGTCTTGAATTATTTGTGCTTTCCAATATCTTGTAATCGTCCTCTGCTGTGACAAATCTCCATTCTAGGAAGGCAGAATCCAACCTTTGAATTAAATTGTTTCCTAGAAGGTTACAGACTTACCACATCCATGATCTGCATGAGGCTGAGAGTGAAATAGACAGTGAGTGGCTGGGAATCATTTGCAACTGGTCGCTCCAGAGGGTTGTAATTTTTCAGCAGCTCCTTGTAAAGCTTCCTTTGGAACTCTCCTTGCAGGGACTCTTTGGGCACAGGAATAAATAGATAAATAATTAGGATTCTACATCTGAAAATAAAGCTGGGACATATTCTTTTTTACTGCTATCAGATATTATGTACTTATTATTACACCTGCTGCATTCCCAGAAAAAATGCCACTATATTTCATGTAGTCATTAGCTACTGCAACAAAATGTAATCATAAATGTATCGCTCTGTTCATGCCAGCCTGTCGGGGGATTGCCTCTTTGATCATTTCTTGACTGGCCAGAAGGGATAAATTCTAAATGCTAACAGTGCTTTCTCAATGTACTCACCCTTCGGTCCAGCAGCAAGAAGTGATGGAGAGGAAATGCACTACCTGTGATTTGACACCTGTCCTGGCATAGCTATAACCAGAAAAGCAAAGCAGAGATACAGCACAGGGCACCAGCAAGACAATGGGAGAAAAATGGCCACAGGTTAGACTGAAGCTGCTCTCAGGCTGCTTCAGGCTGACAACTCTGGGGCAAGTACTCTCTGCTTTGCTCTCTGTTGATGCTGCTGTGAATGAAGTGGGGTGTGGAGCTCCTGGCAGAGATCACAGGTGCTATGTTAATATGCATGATAACATTCAGAGATTTCTGTCCTTTTTACACTTCAAATCCAAGGAGGATCTTTTTTCTGCCGTTTTTCTACGGAGGGAGAGGGAGCAGGTCTACAAGGATGGAACAGAGTAGACCAGGGACAGAGACAGTTTTCGAACGAAAGGAAATCTGGGGCAGGGTAGGAACAGGTTCTCTGGATGTGAACCCTCTCTGTCCCACTCCGGATTTCCCTCTTCCTAGTTTTCTAGTCCTAAACTTCCCCCCAGAAAACCCCGCAGCCTCTGCCCTGGAGCAGCCACCATTTAAGTGACTTCACAGAGTTCTCTGCTCCATCCCCATCTCTCTGTCCCTCTCCCGCGTCCCTTCCCGGCCGGT
>NW_008689368.1:0-496 GCF_000695815.1 Acanthisitta chloris
AGAGGACTTTTATTTTGGGGGGAAAGGGCTGAGGGGGCTTTTAGTGGGGGGAGGGTCTTATTTTTTGGGGGTCTTTTAGGCCGCAGAGGACTTTTATTATGTTGGAGTGGTCTTGTCTTTTGGGTGGATTTTTTAGGCCATATAGGACTTTTATTATGGTGGTGGGATCTTTTTTTTGGGGGTCTTTTAGGCCACAGAGGACTTCTATTATGTTGGAGTGGTCTTATTTTGTGGGTGGATTTTTTAGGCCTTGTAGGACTTCTATTTTGGTGGGGGGAATCTTATTTAATGAGGGTATTTTAGGCCATATAGAGCTTTTATTATGGTGGTGGGATCTTATTTTCTGGAGGTATTTTAGGCCATATGGGCCTTTTATTATGGTGGGGGGGATCTTATTTGTTGGATAGGACTCTTTTATGCCAGTGGTGACTTTTATTATGGTGGGGGATCTTGCTTCTTGGGGGTCTCATTTAGCCCCTAGAGGACTTTTATTATG
>NW_008689369.1:0-1523 GCF_000695815.1 Acanthisitta chloris
CAGGTCCGGATCCCACTCCAACACCTCGTGCCTCCAGCCCTTCCCTGCTTGCCTTGCCCCTGCCCTTCTCTGCCTGCTGAAGCACTGCGGATGCTCCTGTTGACGCTGAGCTTGTCGCTGGTAATTAGCACTTAACATGCGACACAGAAATAGGCAAGTGAGATGCTGAGTAAGAGCCTCAGAGGATATTGTGTTGGTAATAGTTGATTCCACAACCTAATTTCTTTGGTTCGTGTGTCCAGCACCTCGAGCACAACAGGATTGCTGTGGGGTACAGAGCTGGAGGTAGAGAAACTTAATCACAGAGTCATAGAATCATAGAATCAAACGGGTTGGAAGAGACCTCAAAGGTCATCGGGTCCAACCCTACCATCGTTACTAGACCATGGCACTAAGTGCCACATCCAGTCTCATCTTGAAAACCTTCACGGATGGTGAATCCACCACCTCCCTGGGTAGCACATTGCAATGCCTGAGCACTCTCTCTGTAAAAATCTCTTCCTAAAATCTCAGCTGATTTGATGAGCTTGGGTCTGGGAAGGCAAATGCCTTAGAAAGTCTTTTTCTTAAACATCAAGGATTTTCTCTGGTAGAGAGAGCTTGTGTTCGTTTATCAACAAATACATGCTGCATTTTATACCCTACTTGTAGTTCAGCAAGAATGTGTGGTGAGCATCAAAATAAAGCTCAGGATTGGTAACTGCTTTGGGTTTACCTCTTTCAACAGCATCCTCTGCAATCACTGGTGTAGCCACTCTGTTCTGTTAGGCCTTTCCGGGTTTTTCCAATCACTTGCTGCCAGCTATTTTCTGGCACTAATCTTTTGGGATTTTTCCACACAGTGTGGGGGTTTTATCATTTTACACTTGCTTGGGTTTTACAGATGTCTTCTCCTGTAGGAAGATTTTGTGTCCGACGTGCACTAATGGGGACTGAGTTAGGATGTGGTAGGAGGTTCTTCTGGCTTTGCTTCAGAATCATGGAATCATCAAGGTTGGAAGAAACCTTTAAGATCATGCAGTTTGATCATCCACCAGCACTACCACTGTAACCTCTAAACCGTATCACCCAGTGGCAGATTCAAATGCCTCTTAAACACCTCCAGGGATGGTGACTCCACCACCTCCATGGGCAATTCCCTATTCCAGTGATACTGAGAAGCAGACTGAAAGCAGGAATTGAACAGTTAAAGCTGAAAGCATAAAGGAGAACTTTACTAATAGCACTATTTCAGCTTAATTTGCAAGACAGCAAGGATTGCATAGTACAGAGTGGTTGGGAAACAAGTCTTGGCATAAATCAACTCAGCCAATGCTCATTCTCATGCTCTGGGGTCATGGCTGGGGACATGTTGTGTGTGGCCACCAGGAAAGCAACAGCAAGAGGAGACGATGTAAAGCAGGTGCCAAAAACCAGGATCCCAAACAGGATCTGGACCTCTGGAGACTGGAGGTCCCCAGGATGTTAAGTTGTTGGAATGGAGCTTAGAGAACATCTGGTCCCTGGGCAGGGACACCTCCCAC
>NW_008689370.1:0-3476 GCF_000695815.1 Acanthisitta chloris
CGGCCGCTGCAGCTACCGCAGCCCCAGCGCAGCCCCCTGGGCTCGGCCGCTCTCCTCTGCTGCAGCTGGTCCGGGTCTCTCAGCCTGGAACACGCAGCTCGGAGGTTTGCAACCCAGTTTTGCCTCCTGACGGTCTGGAGATCACCGAACCGAGCTGGAGGCGCCTTTGGTCTTTATTCAGAACACTAGAAGTGGGTTTCGGCAGCAGCGCTGACGAGAGCCACTGAGATTACTCACAGTGTGGTTCAAAAAGCCAGAGGCTACAAATATCCCCATGATTCATGCAAGAGTTTTGCCAGATGGTTTTACATGTTTTGGAGTCTGAAGCTTCAGAAGAGAACTGGCACAGAATAAATCTGTTGACAACGCCACTTCTTAATAACGTGTAAAGGAAGAGGAGACATTCCATACACTATCTTTGCCGAGCAGAAAGAAGTCCAGCACAATCCTCCCCCGTCCCATATGGAGTGTGAGAAAACAGAATTACCAAACAAGCCATAGCTATATTTGGTAACAAGAGTTTGCTCCCATAAAAGATGGCACCTTGCAGGAGGCTAAAATGTTCTAGCAACAACTGCACATGCAGTGTGGATGTTATATTTAATAGCTCTTATTCTTAGAGAAGCAAAAAGCACATCACTTCCTCAGATGGAGGCTGAGCTCAATCGCTGTGTGGGTTTTGCTCTGCTTGGGCTATAGGACATTTGGGGCAGTCCGTTATACTCTCACTTTGTTCTAACTTGTTTTCAAACCCCATTGTTTTGCTTAATGTCAAATCATCACTAATGAGAAGACCTGGATTGTGCAAGATGCCCAAAGGCATATCTTTTTCATGCAGGTTAATTACTTCTTTGATCTAACCCCCCTAAATCCTTAGGAAAGGTTGGACAAACCAACTTGCTACAATTTTTTTCCCAACTAGAACACTGACACTTAAGCCTGTTTTCTAAATCTTTCTAATAAACAGTAAATGGGTAAGAAAATCCATCTCTAATTTGTTCCAACTATTTTGTACTTACTGTATTCTTAAATTTTGAATTCAGTGAGCTTGCATTTCCCATGATGTATCCTGCTAGTGGTAAGGAAGCATGTCTTGTGCCTAAGGCACCTTGAGCACTGAACAGCCACAATGGGTGGGAGCAATGACCAAAGATGCTCCATCCATCCCATAAGGAGAACATTGTGCTGTTTCAGACAGTGGCTCTCCATCTCCTGGAGAGTTAACAGCTTCTGTAGCCTATTTCTGTTCTTGACAGACAATGGAAGAGAAATCCAATTGCCTTCTCAATCCATATAAGCTTCCAGTGTCTACAGCTTGATGTAGTTCCACTTTCTGCTATGTCCATGTGATGTCCCTTGACTTTTGCGTTAATTAACCATGAATTATTATTTTCTCTTAACTGTCTCCATGCCAGTCCTTGTTGTATAGATTTGTAACACAGATTCCTTGCACTACTACCTCATTCATCTCTCTTACAGGCTGACAAGTCTCATGTTTTCCTGGTGCAGTTTCACAGTCCCTCAAACAAATTTAAGTTGAAACTTCCATCTCTCTGCTGCAGACTGCATATCCTCGCTCCCACATCTATCTCAAGTGCTCCAAGTTGTGCACTTCTGCTGAATGTAACTCTTCCCTCACCTCTCCCTTTATGCCCTTGTTATTGGAGACCTCGCCAAGCCATGGACGCTGGACAAACTGGCCTAGGTGCTCAGTGAGGAACCTGATGCCTTGCAGGGTTTGTCCACTCACGTCCCCAGGCCAAGCACCACTGACTGACATCCAGGTTCAATGGCATTGTTAAGGGTGCTCAACAAAACGCTTTGTCTGTTCCAGAAGGATGAACTAGGTCAAACTAGTGATTTCAGCAAAGTTGAAACAAACTTTGGTTAATTACAATTTAAGGTAAAAATACAACCTGTCAGGTTATCATTAGAATAATGAGTCCTAAAATTAAACTTACTACAGAGAGGGCATCCAGGTGAAGAGTCAAATATACCTTGTTCTGTGGAGGCTTTAGAAACAGCACCATGGGAAACCTTTCCTGCAGTTACAGGTATGCAAATACCTGCCTGAGTTACATAGGATTTACTAATGTAGAAGTTGCTTTTTTTGTCATAAAAAATATTTGCATTTAAACCAGTTCTTTGAAAGCCCCCAAACATTCTTTTGAAAGTAACGCAGAAACAGATTTATTTGATCTTTACAAATAAAGTTATGGTCAACTAGTAATACCCTGAGGATAAGTGTGATACTTTCAAAGGCTTCAAGACAGGAAGTTAAGACAAGGAAGCCTATGGTCAGGATGCTGACATTCACTTCAAGATATCTGAAACGAATTTGCAAATATTTTAGAGGAGTCTTCAAACAAAAAATAAAACGGTCTTAGTATAACAATATGTCACAGGATCTTTGGAGCCAAATCTGACTGAAAGGATTCTCATTTTCTTCCACATTGCAATTGCTTTGTATCATTCCAGTAAGCAACACCCAGTACATCTCTGTGGGATGTGAACATAACAGCACTTCCCAGACAGTGAAATTGTTCTGTACTAATTTCCATCCTTAGCACAGAGGTCGAAAAGAAGAGAAAGGTATGTTGAGGAGAGACCAAAGCCAAGGTCTAGAAAGTCTCTGCTTTTCACCCATGATTCAGTGCAAGTTTGGAAGGAGTCAACAGTGTCTCACCTCCTGCCCGATATCAGCACAGGGATTGCATAATGTTAGCACTTCTAATCTAAGTAGTAAATTAATATCTGGAGCCTTGTGCATTGTTTATTTATATTAGGAGCAGTGACTGGTGAAATCAACTATTTCTTAAATAGAATCCTGTTTCTTCACAAAGTTGATGCCAGGCACTGTGTGTGTTGAGAACTTTTGTTGTTCTGCTGTTTTGATTGTTTAGATATTTAAATGGGAAATCAAATGAGTATCGAGATTCCTCGTAAAACCCCTTTGGGGTGTGTTTTGGCACACTGGAGGGAATTGGGTGGAGTACCGGGAGGTAATCTAAGGAAGAAAGACCTAATTAAATATCGCAACAATTGGTGGCCATTGTATACATTAGAGGATGGTGAAAAGTGGCCCCCAAACGGGACCACTAATTACAATACCTTGCTACAGTTAATGTTGTTTTTAAGGCGGGAAGGAAAATGGGATGAAGTGATGTATGCCGATATGTTTTTCACCTTGAGAAATAAGCCAGAATGGCAAAAGGCGTGTGGAATTAATGCTCCACCACAGGATTCACTGGTATTGGCCTTAGAAAAAGATCGAAAAGGGGCAGCAAAATTGAAACGGTGTTGCTCTGCGTGTAGTATAGGTCAGAGATGCTTAAAACTTAAAGAGCAGGAGGAAGAAGAGACGGAGAGTATTTTGGAAATACAAGAGAAATATAACCAGATTTTTCGAAATCAGGGAGCTAACAGAGTAGCCAGCCCCGCAGTCGGAGGGGAAAGTCCCGGCACTGAGGATGAGG
>NW_008689371.1:0-305 GCF_000695815.1 Acanthisitta chloris
GGGAGAACTGGGAGGGACTGGGAGGGTGCAGCAGGGGAGGGGAGGGCACTGGAAGTGGGTTTGGGGGTGCTGGGAACAGTGGGAGGAGGACGTGCTGTTACTGGGAGAACTGGGAGCAGATCTGGTGGTTGCCAGCCTGGGGGCAACGTCCGTGTCCCCAAGTCTCTGTGCCCGTGTCCTTGTGCCCAGAGTGATGTCCCTGTGTGCCCAAAGTGATGTCCCTGTCCCCATGTCCCTGTCCCCACATCCCTGGTACATTGTGCCTGTGCCCGTGTCCTTGTGCCCAAAGTGATGTCCCTGTGTGC
>NW_008689372.1:0-252 GCF_000695815.1 Acanthisitta chloris
CAATTCTTCTCCGCCCGCACAAACAAGCCGCAATGGCGCCGTGAGGCGGGCAAAGCTTGGCCCGGCCCAGGGGGAGGGAACCGAGCTCGGCTCGGCTCATTTAGGGCAGGGCATGTCCCTCAGCTTGAGGAGAGATATTTAGGTTGATTTCCCGTGGAGGTTTGAGGGGTGAGGAAGGGCTGGTGTGGTTTTTGTGAGGGGATAGGTTGAGCACAAGTCTGGGCCCCTCAGGGCAGGAGGGGGTTGAGGGGA
>NW_008689372.1:285-522 GCF_000695815.1 Acanthisitta chloris
CTGGAGCACAAGTGGCATGAGGAGAGGCTGAGGGAGCTGGGGGTGTTCAGCCTGGAGAAGAGGAGGCTCAGGGGAGACTTTATCACCCTCTGCAACTCCCTGACAGGAGGTTGGAGTCAGGTGAGGGTTGGTCTCTTCTCCCAGGCAACCAACAGCAGAGCAGGACAACACAGACTCAAGCTCTGCCAGAGGAAGTTTAGCTTAGATATTAGAGATTTTTCACAGAGAGAGTGCTCA
>NW_008689373.1:0-6602 GCF_000695815.1 Acanthisitta chloris
GGTTAAAATGCTGAAAACAAATCTATGGGAGATATATTTCCTGGGTGATTCTCTTCAGAAATGTGAGCTTACAATATGCTCTGAGCAAAGTGGAAAGAAACTCAGACAAAGAAAAACTGTCTGTAATGCTAAAGGAAAGTATTTTAAACACAGTGCTTAATAACAGAGGTTTGCCTTTCTCTTTGAAGAAATGATTTAAAGGGAAAAAAACAACATAATTCCGCTGAAGAACCCTGTAACTGGAATCAGCCTGTTTCTGTTACTTAATATTTTGCAGTAGGAAATGTGTCGTTCCCAACCTTATGCAAATAACGTATGGGAAGAGCAGTTTGTGAGAACTGGTTCAGTGTCTTGATTTTACTGAAACGTTGTCTTGAAAAAGAGTTTAGGTTAACATCAGTAGTAAAGTTTTAGTATGATTCACACAGAAGTTTAATTTCTACTAAGATTTCTTGGAAATCTCACCACTGAACCTACTAAACCTACCAAAACCACCACCACCACCAAAACAAAACCAAAGGTGTAAGAGCTGTTCTTCCAATTTCTTCTCTGTAAAGGACAAAAGAGGCATAAGAAGATACAGCTTATGCTCTAAAAATCATCAATTTAAAAAAAAAAAAATTATTGAGAAGATAACATTATGGAGGACCAGCCTCCTCTCGTTTCAGTTTGCACTTTCTGCAGAACAGGACTGTATTTTGTATCTCATGGCAGAAATGAATGGGCCTGGAGTGCTAACCTATAAACAGTGGAGAAGTTCAGAAGGGTATCAGCCAACTGAAAGTTTACTGTAGGGAGCAAGACTGAAACATTAAGGCATATGTTTTCCAGTGGCAATAGGAGATTGTGTGGTGCAGATGTGGAAAAATAATTATAAAACAGCTTGCAGTGAAGGACTGGAAATGAATATACCTGTCTACAGAAACATGATGAACAGCAGCATCTACATGGGAGGCCTGTTACTGTTGAGTAGATCTTGCCCATAGTATCTCTGAGACTTAAGCTTGTTGATGAGCATGATCAGATGCATGTGGATTTATTGTGCCTAGCAATATTGTCCTATAAGTGGGCTTAGCAAGGCCTTGATTGAAGCTAGCAATCAGTTTCTTTTCTGCTTGCTCTCTCCATGTACACATGGCACTGCCTAAAATCCTTACATTCTGATGGAAAGGTCTGAATTATTCATCAGCCAGTTAATGGCAGGTGATGAGATCTTTTCACACCACAGACCTGTCACTAGGTGTTTATTGCTCTGTTTCACCAGCAGCCCTGCCATTACTACGGGGCTAGAAGAACCCCACATAGAGGCATGGCATGTATCAGTAGAGATAGCTCTTTAAAGACTCTGTTGTGCCTGGGAGGTCATCTGAAGGTTATTACAAACAAATTATTTCTTCATTTCCACTGACTGAGTAGATAGCCTTAATGATCTATCACCCAGCAATAGGCTGCCTGTTCAAACATAAAGAATGGCATACTGATGGCTTATAACTAGAATCAGTTCATTTTAGCTATTCTCTTGTCAAGCATGTTTCCAAGATACATATAGTATTTACATATTCATGAGCCTTTACAGACATTGACGCCATGAGGGGGCCTGTCTGATAATGTGATACAAGTTTTTACTGTGTCCTGAGGCACTTAAAGTCTATTAAGTGAATCAAATCTGTTCAGTTCTGTTCTTCCTAGGTGGTGTTCTTGGCCTAAAGGAGCTGGGATGCAATCAACATTTGTGTACAGTGACTTACTTTTTTCCTGTCCACCTACCTCTTTTCCATGTTGAAGTTAATTCCATTTTATAGAGAGGCATTAAGCTGAGCCAAATTACCTCTTAGAAAGTCAGCAGCACTTTCTCATGCTACTGCTGTTCAGAGACAATTCATGATTGTTTGGCTGCAGGCAGAAAAGATGACATACCCAAGTAAAAGCACCTTTTTAATTTTTAAATTTTTTTATGCTCTAGTGAGATATTTATCCTATTTATGGCATGAAAAGGTGGGGAAAATAACAGTATAAGTGGGGTGTAGAATGTGGGGTGGGAAGGATAAAAATGGAATGAGTTTTCCACACTAAAACAGTAAAGGAACATGGATTTCTCTTGTCAATCTGAACCTTCCCTGCCTTGACCATGCCTCTACTAACATGCTAACATTTTCAATAGAGATGAAGTTTAAACATGCCAGCTAATAGAAATGGAAACATGAGAAACAGTAAAAAACTGGAATGTGGCTTGGGCTATTTCCTGAGTTTAAAAGAGCTGGTAAAAAAATAATATTAAAAAATCATCTGCAGGAGGTGACGTTTTCCTGTTCCCTTCTTTCAGATACCCCAGAATATAAGAGAGTAAGGAAAACATAAAAGAGACAAACTGCCATTTCCTTCTATCCTTCAAAAGATAGAAGTTCTAAGAAGCAAGGAATATTCTCATTTCTGACTATCAACTACTGCTGTGTTGCACTGCATTCAAAAGAGATCAGATGAAGAGATACAAAGTTAAATAGAAACTGATGTTGTAGCATTCTTTTAGTAAATTTTAGTGCAATTCTCTTTTAAAATTGTATAGCAGTGCAAGGCAATAATTCTTCTGTAAGGGTTAAACTGAAGCATAATATGCAGTGTTAACAGAAGACAAACAGTGAACTGTTTATGATCCATGTTTGAGGCTAAAAGCTCCACACAGACAAGGCTTACAAAGGGAGTAGGAAGTGTATTGGAGAAGACGACTAGGAGGTACCGGTGTAGATGAACACAGTGCTAATCCTGCATGACCCCCAAGCATAAATGAAGTATCTCAAAAATACAATCATACTCACTAAGAAAATTTCACATTTGCACATGAAAGAGGATTTTATATGGACAGGTTGTGGTTATCTTTGAAATTACAGTTCTAATGCTAAAATGAAAGTAAGACATGAAATTTTAGTACTTTTATATTGTAACCAATCAAAACACAGCAATGTTCAAAGGAAAGAAAACCATCATTGAAATACTTATGTTGTTCGGTGTGGGTTATTTTTTTCAGCTAAAGACTTCAACTCGGTTTTTTTCCTTTGCCTAGTCACTTATTTTTCCCTTTAACTAGCTTGCATCTTAAGTATATTTTATTCATAACACCACTTTTTCTGTCTTTAAAATTCTTAAAGTCAAAGTTACGCGCTTTCAGTGTTCCTGTTTTGTCTGTGACGAAAAAAAATAATCCTTCTACTTGTAAAGAGATTTGAATCAATTTTCCTATGAAGGCCATCTGCTTTAATGACAAGGGGTTACAGAGCAAGGAGGTCTCATTTAGTCAGTATCAGGGGGCTGTATATAGTTGTTTGAAGTTTTACAGAGTATGTATGCTTGGATGCAGAGGAAATAGAAATTTGTTTTTAATGTCAACTTTCTTCTCTGAATACAGTACAGACTCATTGTGAATCCTTTTCCATAAGCTGCAAATTGTGTAGAAGAGGTGATGTACTCTCACCCCCTGCTGAAGTGAGGATTTGTGTGAAGCTTTCCATGGATGTATTGAGCTCAAACAGCTTTACCAGAATGTGATCTTAGTCACATCCTCTGTAGTCAGAGGAGGATGTTGTCCAAAAGACTGCTCTAACAGTACATATTGATAACAAGGAATTGAAAGAGAACTTGTATTTATTTCTAATCTGAAGCATAGGGGACAAACAACCAGCGAATATCTCCATTGATAGGAATTGTTCAGTATTGCATATGGCTGGTAAAACTGCTCTGGTTTCTCCTGAGAGCATGTTTCTTTTTTGATTTTTAAATTCTCTAGTTTTAATCTTATAAAATACTATATGTCTTTTATTTTACTGGATTAAACAGAGATTAAATACAGATTTTATGTAGCTGTCCTGAATATATCAGGCCTTTTCAATGAAGCTTTGATCTACTTTGAAGCCTTTGAAACCTGACTTGGATGAAATGTCACTGTATTCATGGTGTAATACAGTGAGGAGCATGGAAGCTTCTATTACTATCTTTGAGAGTTTATTAGAGAAATGATGCCTGACAAGAACTACATATTACAGAAGAATTGTTAATTTTGAAATTAGCTCCGGCAGATCTGCCTAAAGAAGTTTATAGGGGGGAAAAGTGCTCTCAAAATCATCTGAAATGAACCCTGTAGTGAAGATATGGCAGAAAGGATGATGGGGGAATATGTTAGTTCTACCTGCTTTAATCCATTTGTTACGAGGAGGGAACTTAAACTGTGTGCAGATTAATGAAGCATTTGAATCAGATATATACTGATGAACTTGTGCCTGCTTCTCAACCCTTTGTTGCTATGGAACCAGAGAGATGTGAAATTGCCAAAGAACCTACATCCAGCACAGAGTTCCTCTGATAGTCAATTAGAAAATAAAATGGAACATTTAGGAAATGAGGTCCCATCTTTCTGATCACATGTAATGCATGAAAGGCTGCTTTTTCTGGTGTGTACTTTGCTAATGTGTGTACTATTGCTACATTAAGTAAACTGATGAGTATGACGGAACGTATGGAGTGAAAGTCACTCTCCCCCATGAAGCCTGACTAATCAGATGTTACAAGGGGAAATTTTCATGCATTTGCCACTTCCTAGCCTGTGATCAGGACGTACCCAGACATGCCAACACAGCTATTTCAGATTATAGAAACAGGAACAATATGTGCACCAAAGCTATTACACAATAGTGTATCGGGTCCTAAGACCCAGAACCTGACTGAAGATTTAGAATCAATGTCCTTTAAAACCATCTCTGTAATGTCCTATCTATGACCATGTTCCCCCCTACACCTCTTTTGTCACAGCATTACAAATGTGCCACTGATGAGAGGCACAGTTTGAGGCTTTATTTTACCAAAGATGTCAGTGGCTACGCAGCAAATAAATAACTGAACATCATTAAACTTGGAATAATGTTTGGAAAGAAATAGGAGAACTTGCCAAATGTGGCAAGATATATGTGCTGCTAGAGATGTATCTTCTAAAGCGTATGTCAGGAATTTTACTATGTTCATTTTCAAAGGTATGGTCATATAGAGTGTCTGTCTTAGTTATTATTTCAGAAAGGTGCAATACATTCTAATTTTCCTGAAGACCAGTGAGAAAATTTAATGGGTGCTGAGTTAGGATGTCCCAGAGTCTTCCTCAGTGAGTGATCTAGTGAATCTACTTTTGTCTGCTTTTCTTATGCACTATGATTTTACACAATGTTGTCTTATTACTAGAAATTACTAGAAATCTGATAGTTTAGAAGGCAGATTTTATGTTCAGAAGTTGTAAGAAGGTTTTCTACCTTATTTTGCATTCAGTGATACTTCGCCATTTATTGTATTCTTCATGACTGGTGTTTTATTGTTGTAGGGGTGTTTAATCATTGTGTCTTTTTTGTTTGTTGGTTGGTTTTGTTGTGTTTTTTTTTATATATAGTTCAATTTGTTAAATATTATTTGACACTTTTGTAATGCTTTCAGTTTTGAAGGAAAACAATGAAATACAAAATGTACCAGAAGAAACATTTAACTAGTGTTTTCTTTCTAGGGCTGACTATAAACTAGAGATAACAGCTTGTAAATGGTACAGTTTCTACTGTAATGAAGTTTTCAAGCAGCAGATGGAATTCCTAGAAAAACCCTTTGTGCATCTCGGGAGAATTTTTGACTTGAAAATCACAGGTTTTTTTCAGTTCAGCTGCGTCTACAAGACCCTACACTAATCTAGACTGTGTATGGAGAACAGAAAGAGCTGAATGTCACTGTTGTTCAACAATTAAAAGATAAAGGATGAAATATAAAATGAGATTTTGGGGGCAGAAGAAAACTTGTTTTTTTTCTGGTAATTAATCCTTTATGTATTCTGTGAGCTAGGTAGCCAGCAGAGTTGAATTTCACACCACAGATGCACCAAACCCAAGGGACATTAAGGCAGGCAAAGGATCTTAATGGGGGAAAGTATCCTCAAACAGAGCATTTCATAGCTCTGTTGAATCCTTTCCTGAGGTGGAGGTTCTTGTGGTAGAAATGTGACTAATGGTTGGAAAAAAGAAAGCTGAGGTTTCTGCTGTTTCCTAAACTGCAGGGAAAGCAGATGGTAAAAAAAAAAATCCAGTTTCAGGGAAATATATTTTTATGTGTCTAGGTCAGTCTGCCTCCTCTGCCTGCCTTCTTCCTTCTGGTGGGAGAAGATACAAAACTAGAAGCTGAGACAAAACCTGCATTAGGTATATGGGATCAGGGTGTTTGGATAGTGAGACTGGCTTTTCTTAGCAGTAAGTGATAACTCTAAATGTCATTTGCAAGGTCACAAGAATGTACTTTACTGTAAATTTTCTGCTATCCTCTAAATTTGAAGTTAAGTCTTTGGGGAAAAATATTTAAGTGATACTCATTTGACAACTTGTAAGTGGTAGATTGGTGTTAATCAGACTGTGAAATTGGTGCTTTCTACAGGTAATATGCTTTGCAGAGAAACTGAGAAAACATCTCTGCAAAGGCAGCCTGGATCCTCAAGCCAAGAATGCAGGTTTGTGAAAAAAGACTAGTCTTCAGCATAGGTGCATTTAATTATTTTGCACTAATTGAAAAGCCCATGTTAGGGTTTGGTAGGAGCTCCT
>NW_008689374.1:0-536 GCF_000695815.1 Acanthisitta chloris
GCTCTCACAGCTCTCCAGCTGCAGACGGATGTCCTTCAGCTGAGAGATGTAGCTCCTGCACAGCGACTCGTCCTGCTCTCCTGCAGGGCACAGGGACAGTCAGCACACAGGGACACCCAGGACACCCCAGGGACAGCCTGGGGACCCAGGGAGGGGGACAGGGACCCCCAGCAGGGAGGGGTGACACAGGGACACCTCAGCGCCCTGGGACACTCCAAAGACACCCCAGGGACATCATGGGGACACCACAGCAGGGAGGGGACACACAGGGACATCTCAGCACTCTGGGACCCCCAGGGACCCATGGCAGAGAGGGGGGACACAGGGACATCTCAGTGCCCTGGGACACTCCAGTGACACCCAGGGACACCATGGGGACACCACAGCAGGGAGGGAGGACACAGGGACATCTCAGTGCCCTGGGACACTCCAGTGACACCCCAGGGACACCATAGGGACACTCCGGGGATAGCTCAGCACCCCAGGGACATCATGTGGACACCACAGCAGGGAGGGAGGACACAGGGACATCTCAG
>NW_008689375.1:0-2610 GCF_000695815.1 Acanthisitta chloris
GAGAGGGATGGAGAGGGATGGAGAGGGTGGGGACAAGGGATGGAGAGGGTGGGGACAAGCCAGGAATAGGCAGGGCTTGGGAAGGGAGGCAGGTCGAGGGTGGAGCTCGCTGCCCAGTGCCTGCAGGGGCCTCGAAAATACTCGTAGAATTATAGCCTCAACCAGCTTGGAAAAGACCTCCAAAATCATCCAGTCCAACCCTACTGTGGTCACCAGACCATGGCACTAAGTGCCACATCCAGTCTCAGCTTGAAAACCTCCAGGGATGGTGAATCTACCACCTCCCTGGGCAGCACATTCCAATGACTGAGCACTCCATAAAAAAAATAGTCTCTTCCTAATATCCAACCTAAACCTCCTCTGGCAGAGCTTGAGTCTGTGCTCTGTCATTTGGGTCACTGTGGAGTCATTGGGGTTGCTATAGGTCAGTTTGGAGTTGCTATATGTCATTTGGGTCAGTTGAGGTCACACTCCCTCTCTGCACAGCACTTTGGGGTTTGTTGGTGGTCACTAATTCCCAGGGGTGACACTGCAGGTCAGTTGTGGTTCTTGCAGCACTCTCAGCAGAGCTGAGCCTGAGCTTGTGTCCCTGTCCCTGTTGTGTCTAGATGGCCCACCCCGAGGCATCCTGCACTCATCTCCTGCCACACATCAGTCCCGAGCTGCCCTGGGTTCTCCTGTCAGTCCCAGCTTCTCCCCACGTGGCCTAAAGGGTTTGGGCTCCTCTCTCTCCTGGAGTTATTCCTGCCAAGCTCCCTGGCCCTCCCTTCCCTGATTTGGTCATGTCCCCATCCTGTTTGGCTGCACAGGAGCATCTTCTGCAGCAGTTTCATTTAGGAAAGTGTTGAGCATTGGAGGCAGAACAAAATTCTCCAGCTCTGGTTCTTCTGGCTGGTAGTCCCAAATTGCTGTGTCCCTCCATCCCAACACTTCCTTTCAGCATTTTGGGGAAAGTATGAAAATCCACTGACAAGAGTTTGAAACAAATGTTTATTGAACTGACAGTCAGTAACAGCACTCAGGGTTAAGCTTTATTCATTAGCAATACACAGGGAAACAATAAGCCTTTAATCAACTTGTCTTAAATCAGCCTCAAGTTTCTGCCAGGAGAGCTCTGGTCCATGGCAGGGGTTGGGATGTGGTTTGTGTTCCATACAAGAGAAAGTTTGAAAAGTGACCTTGGTCCAACAGCATTTCAGCTTCTTGCACTGTTTAAATCAGCTTCAATATTGCTGTTGATTAAAATACACTAGGAAGGGATTTCTTCCCAGAAAGGATGATGAGACACTGCAATGTGCTGCCCAGGAACGTTTTGGAGTCACCATCCCCAAAGGGGTTTAAGGACAGACTGGATGTGGCACTTAGCTCCATGGTCTGGCTGACATGGTGGTGTTGGTCATAGGTTGGACTCAATGATCTCCAAGGTCTTTTCCAGCCTGATTGATTCTGTGATTGCTTAGTTTTATGTCTCCTTCACAGCAAAGCAACAGGAAAAGGCTGCAAAGGAAAACATACCTAGACTATTTAAATTAGCAGAGTTTTGGGGTTTTCTCTTTACTCACAGCTGGAGTATTTGAAAGTCTAGAAGTCAAGTTTACACCATCCCAATAGAAAGACCATCTAGAAATCTAGATTTCCTCTAGATCATGTGCCAGTTGCTAATTATGACTGTGTATGATTAGGTTGGTTTTTACATATGAAGTTACAATCCTTCCCTGTGAGGGTGCTGAGGGCACTGGAAGGAACAAATTGCTCAGTGGAGCTGTGGCTGCTCCATCCCTGGAATTGTTCCAGGCCAGGTTGGATGGGGCTTGGAGCAACCTGGGCTGGTGGAAAGTGTCCTTGTTCATGGCAGGGAATGGATCTAGACAGGATTTAAAATCTCTTCCAACCCAAACCATTCTGGGATTCTATGATAATGAACATACAAAGTCCTTATCCTCTCTTTCAGAGAGAGGCTTGAGTCACATCTTGGCCAGGTGGGTGATGCACACAGAGATGAATTCCATTCAGCATCCTTTGGACACTTTAACGCTGTAAAGACAGACCAACAGAAAAATCATAATCATAAGCCACTTGCACTCCTCTCCACCACACTAATTGGCTTCTAAAACCTACTTACCTCCCATCCCTCCTAGGCAGCTTCTCCAGTGTGTGGGTAATGCTCCCCATTGTGGCTCTGTGGGTTGTCCCCACTGCAGACAGACAGGTCCTTGGGCAACAGAGCTGCCTCAGGTGCAGGGACATCCACACTCCTTGTCATCCTTTGGCCACAGAGGTCATTTATTAACACCAAGATAATGGGCAAGAGGCATGAGGAGGGGGAAGAGGGGAAAAGAAGAATGTGAAGAGAGAGCCAGGAGACCTGGAAAACAGAGAGAGATAGAGCAGGGATGGGGAGAGGGCAAAGGGGCAGAGAGAGCAGAGAAAAATACAGAGCATGCAGAGAGCAAAGGAGGCAGAGAAGAAAGCAGATGCAGCAGAGTGTGAGCACGGAGAGGGGGAAGCAGAGAGGGAGCAAAGAGTACAGATAGCAAAGAGAGCAGAGAAGGCTGGCAAAGAAGCACAGAGAGAGCAGAGAGTGAACACCAAGAGAGGAGCACAGAAACA
>NW_008689376.1:0-1069 GCF_000695815.1 Acanthisitta chloris
ATAAATTTTGAGTATGATGAGGCAATAGTGTCTGGTAGGAGTTTTGAATAAATACTGGAGCCTTATGAAAAACCTTTTTGTATCAGCCTTAATGTGCCATGAATTTCATGCTAAAATTGCTTCTAAACCTATCTCTTCACACTTTAAATCCTCTTCCAATTCTCACTGGGAGGACTCAGTGATAAAAAGTCATGTCTGCTTTCACAGTCAAGGCTAGTACTGTGGATATTGTCTTAAATGATTGCTCACATGTGTTGCAAATTGTGGATCAGAATGCCTTGGAAGAATACCCTGTGTTGCAATTTGACGGTCGCAAGCCCTGGGAACAATAAGTATAAAAGATAAAATTCTTTCAGTAAACTGAACAGTATTCTGAGTGCAGGTTATTCGGGGGAAACATTTGGCCTTGTGATATGATAAACTAGTGGGTGAACATGTATTAGCCACACATTGTGGGAAAGCTACTAGCGCAGAGGCAGGAGTATATAAGATGCTTGCTTGTTAATAAAATTGATTCCGATTCATCGGATTGGGGTCTGTGCCTCAGTCTGCCACAAGTACATCCTGAGAGCAGCTTCAAGAGCTATTTACAGGATACTACCACGACACAGAGTTTTTGTGCTTGATTAAAGTGATGGTCACAGAAATCATCAGACCCTGCAAAAAACAACAGGATTCTTTCTGTCTGAAAAAGGTTTAGGAAACATTGAACCACTGGCCAGCAGAAGCTTTTGGCTGCAGGACCAACTTTTGTCATTTGTGTGTCAGAAGTTACTCAAAAATTAGATATTAAAAATGTAAACATTCATGATAGGAAGCTGTTCCAGATCTGGAGAATCACAGAATCATAGAATTTTAGGGATTGGAATGCTTCTTACAGATCAGCTTGTCACTACCCTCTCTGCCATGGGCAGGGACAACTCCTCACTAGACCAGGATGCTCAAGGCCTCATCCAGCCTGGGTTTGAACAGCACCAGGGTTGGAGCAGCCTCCACATCCCTGGGCAACCTGTTCCAGTGTCCCACCATCCATATAGTAAAAAGCTTTTTTCTAATATCTAACCGAAAC
>NW_008689376.1:1291-4423 GCF_000695815.1 Acanthisitta chloris
TTTCCCTACTTCAATTTGAACTCATTACCTCTTACCCTTCATTTTCCTAACTGAAAAGTTGCTATGAGGTCTCCACGCAGTCTCTGAGCTGAACAGCCCCAACTTCCTCAGCCTGTCTTCACAGGGGAGATGCTTCAGTCCTCTTAGCAACTTCATGTCCCTCTTCTGCTCCAACAGTTCCATATCATTCTTGTGTTGAGGGCACCAGAACTGCATGCAGTATTCCAGGTGGGATCTCACGAGAGCAAAGGGGGAGAATCACCTTGGTTTAAGCTAATCTGCAGTTACCTCTTCCATCTTCATTCTACGCTTGCTTGCTCTGCAGTGGCCCCCTTTAGGCTGCTAGTTCTATAATCTTTGTCACAAAGGCTCACTGGGTTTGAGGGAAAGGAAAAAAAACCTGTCAACAAAAAGAAGTCTAATATGCTTTCTCCACTAGATACTGTGCCAGAGGTAGGTGTGCTTGCTCCAGTCTGATTTAGCGAGTGCAGATGTCTGCTCAATGCATAAACTAAATACAGTCTAGTAGCAGTTTGCCATTGGTTTCTTTACAGAAGCACTTACAGAAACAACTTGGTTCAGCAAGAGCTGATCAATCAAACTTCAGCTGAAGAAACCCCCAAGTGACTCTTTCTTTCCACCTGACTGCTGAGGGACAGATCAGAAAATATCAATAACACCAGCAGCTCTTGGCTGCTGAAGTGTGCGTTTAGTGTCCTCTGTGCATATTTGGGGAGAGCAGGGAGGGACTGTTTTTTCCAATTTAGTTACAATACTTCTCCTTTTACAAATGCACCTTTGCCAAAAGAAAAAAACAACTGAAAGCTCATTAGTCTAATAAATTTGAAGATTACGTAGATGAAATCCCAAAGCCCTTGGGCCCTGACCACAGCATTGTTTAGATGAATTGGCGGAGACTGAAAGCCTTCATCTCATACCTCTGACCTAGGGTTATTCCCTTAAATGTCTTCTCTGGGCTCATTCTCCCAGTTCCCATTTTCACATCTCTATTGTGTTGCAACTGAAGGAACCTTGAAGCTCATGTTCTCTTCAAGTGTTGCTTGGTAGAGGAGTACTGGTGAGACTGATACTCATTCTGTGAGTCAGTGTGTTGTGGCCCACCCAGGCTGGAATGACATGTAGATATTGTTGTGGTACATGGAACTCAAATACCATGACAGAGGCTGGAACAGAGTTTGCAAGAGTGTATATCCCTGTTTTGGATTCTGTATCATCAATTTTACTTTGCTGATGGGCACTGTGTGGTGCAATGAGTCCTAGATTTGTGGTATTGGTTCTCAGCAGTGGAAGGCCACAACACATTGTCCCTGAGGAAGCTTCTTAAGTGCTCCTTATGCTTGGATGTAGTAGTCAGACTTTAGATGATCACCTTGTCTGACAGTGGCTGCCTTGCAGGTCCCTGTGGGTGTACCCTAGATTCTGGGTGCTCCTGTGACAGACACATGTGAAGGTACTTTGTACTCCTGGCAGCATGAATTATCCTGTGTTGTAAATGTGGAATCTCTTACACAATTAACGTGACAGATTGAGCTTCTCAAAGCTCTTCTGGCTGATCATGAGTTCAACTAGTCCCTGTACTAGAGACAGAGCTTTGGGATATCCAGTTAATGTCCTTTGTGGAGGATGGACAATTTTCCTAAGTTTTATAGCAGCTCAGAGTAGAAGTGAAGGACATAGTTTCTTTCTTTTAGGAGTGAATCAGAGCAAGTTGTGTACCCATGTTTACACTGTGAAGCCCAGATCCTGCCTTATACTATGCTGTTCTGATCTATGCTAGATGACAATCTGAGCCTATGACAATATAAGCTGATGATTTTAAATGATCATTTGAGCCATATAATTCAGGAATTGGACATTCTTTTGAGGTGCTTACATTTGAAACTAGACTGCTTATGCTTAACATCCATTTTGTATGTCATAGTTGCTGGCAGATGGAAAACTAATTCGGCTTGTTAGGATGCTATTTAATGAAAATAGTTCTTTATTTCTGAATTTATAAGCTGTGATCAGTACCAACAGAGAAAACTGTAGGTGATCCCATCATCAAAATCTTTATCAAATGCTCCCCTCTGGTTTTCATTTTCGCCTACGAAGCAGGAGGAATAAAGTGAGACCCTTTCAGAGCTCTAATCTGCAATTGCCCAATGAAATTATGAGATTCAAATTACTCTGAGGTTGAAAATGTCCTTGTCATGCAGGAAAAGACATTGTCTGAAACTATAAGATTTGGTCTGCACAAATGATAATTTGTCTGAAGCTGTTACCAAAAACAAAATAAGAAAGATGTCTTTGTCAGTCAAAATGTCACACCTTGCAGATTTAGAGCAGGATGAGGTGATTTGCCAACCCCCATACTGCTTTATACATACAGAGGCCAAGTAAGTCTTTCCTCTGTGTAGTCCCACCTGCCTCTCTCTGTCAGGGCCAGGCAGCTGATAATGTATAGTCACTAGCCCACTCGGTCGCATACAGTATGAAGCTCAGTGTTTTGCAGATTGCCATTTGTTTCTGAAAGAAAGACCATGGCATAATGGATGAAGATTTTATTTGCCTTTTACTACTTATCTTTGTCATTTGACTTTCATCAGTGTTCTGCTGAATAATAGCAGTAAGAAAACATTATGGGAGTTTTTTTTGGGAGCTGAGATTGGCTGCCTGTGGGAGGCTTACACAGCTGACGGGGGGAGGGGGCTGGGCCGTGCTCATTGGTGGGAGATTTAAACCACCCCAGGGAGTGCAAGCGACCCGGAGTGGGCAAACAGGAGTGGAGCACGTCAGTGGGGGCAGTTAGCATGGCAGTTTGAGCATGCAGCTCAACTAGACCCAGCAATGGTTTCAAAGTGAGTAAAAACTGTTGCTGCTGCTACCAGGAGGAATGTTCTAACCCATACAGAACCCTCCGTGAAGGACACAGCTGTTCAGGTCACTGCTGCACAGAGTGTCTCAGTTTGGTGTTAGTTTTGGAGGACAGTGTGAGTCACACCTGTGTGTCATGTGAGCAGGTGAATGATTTGCTGTGCATGGTGGCAGAGCTCAAGGAAGAAGTAGAGAGATTAAGAAGCATTAGGGAGAGTGAAAGTGAAATAAACTGGTGGAGTCGCACCCTTTCAA
>NW_008689376.1:4620-8273 GCF_000695815.1 Acanthisitta chloris
CCCTGCCATCAGGCAGAGGGAGCAAAACAAGTAGATGGGAGGGAATAGAGACAAGTCTTTGGTTGAAGAGGTAAAAGAATCCCCTCCCGACCCCCATCACCTCCCCAGCTGCCCTTAAAGAACAGGTATGAGGCTCTGGACCCAGAGAGTCAGGCAGAGGACAGTCAAGAGGAAGATCCATCTGGAGGGTCTCCAGGTTGCACCCCATCTACTAGATTCATTACTACCACTGCTATAAATAAAAAAAATAAGGGTAATTGTATTTCCCTTCTGAAAGGAACTGAGGGCCCTGTATGCCAACCGGCCCTATCCCACAGGGAAGTCTTCTGCCTGCCAGGGGCTTGGGTAGTAACAGACACAAGAACTGCAGGAGTCATACCCATTTGCCAGCTTGAACCAAGTGTTGTGGTGACTTTGCTTTGTTGGAAGTGGAAGAGAGCTCATACTTTATCCAGTCTTTGATTGGGACAGCTTGTAACTGGTTTTGAGTGGGTGAGGTTACCCAACTAGCAACCACTTTGTGTGGGCTTGTGTGCAGTGTAATGCAAGGAAGTGTGCAGGCCCCCATAATTGCTCCTGTTACATACTTGCGCACTTGTCTTGCATTCAGCAGTGAGCCTAACACCCCAAACACTGAATGTTGTGTTGTATCCTCCTAGCTTTCTGAGAGAGATAAAACATGATATTTAAGCCAGGAATGCTTGTGATCTTTTTAGTTTTGATCTGTCACAAACTCCTGGTTTTAAAGGCTGTAAGGTACCCTTGACTATCATTTTTAGGCTTGGAGATCCTATCTTGTTAAAGATATATGTACTGAACTGAGTTTTGATCTTCTGGGATGTTAGATAGATGTGGTCTTCCACAACTTCTACAACTGTTTTCTCTTTGATTGTACTCTAGCATCAGATTCCCCACTGTTTATACAGGCACAATTTTAATTTATTAAACATAATCAAATATGTAATAATATGTTTTTGTTCTCTTTTAGGTATGCTGTCTAGTCTAGTATACAGCCATTTAACCAGGAATAGCTACATCAGGAGTCTTGCTCAAGGGAAGAGGTTATTCCTTGGATGCATAGTTGTATCACAAATGAAAACCTGAAGCAGAAAAGAATGTATGAAAACAAACACTGAGGAGTTGGTGGAGCAGGAGCTGAAGCTATTCTCTAAGGCCTTCCTTTTTTCAACTGAGCATGTGCAACTAATAACAGTTTTCAATACAATTCTCAACTGTGCAGCCATGGGGTTTTTTTCCCTTCTGGTTGTTGAGCATTAGTTAGTGTGGGACTTGTGTGGACACACAACAGCCTCTTTCATGAGCCTCAGGGTCCAAAGGAAATGTTAGGGGCTGTGAAGCTCAGCCGAGGGAGGAGGCCATGGGGCTTGGCAGAAGCAGCATGGCATGCACCATTTTGGCAGGCAGAGTCAGACATGTGGGTTGCAAGGTTAGTGTGAGAGGTAGGAAAAGAAGTCACATGCATCTTTTACAGGCAGATGAATTTAATTTGGGATGACAATGCCACAGTCACTTCCAGACTTTTGCTCCCACCTCTGCTTTTCTAGTCCTGCTACCAGTGCTGGCATGCTTGTGAACCAATACAGCTTGATGCAGATCCCAGTTGCTGGTGTGAATGAGAAGAGTGACAGGAGTATGAAGTGGGAGAGTCGTTTTTTGGCAACAGCTGGTGGTTATATTGGCTTAAACTTATCATGGAACCAGAACTCATGGCTCTGGGCACTCTCAGGTTTTAGTTCTAGCCATGCAATTTTATGTGGTTTTTTTTCCCCCTGGATATAACACAGATTTCTTTAACTTGAATATCTTGGGTTTTCACTGCTTGTTTTGGAAAAGCATGCAATATGCTTTATGTACAGTGTACCTCAAGTTATTGTAAGCTCTTAATGTATTTCTGTTTGGAGATCAAAGAAGATGAATTCCTGCCTGGAGTGGATTTGACTCTAGATGACTGCCTTGGCAGTGGCATTGGACTAGATGATTGCCAGAGGTCTCTTCCAACTCTAGTGATTCTGTGATTCTGTGACTTATACCACCCACTATAGTGTTGTGGTCATCTCCCTGCTGCCCTTTAGCAGATCACAAAGCACATCTGAAGGCAGGAGATCTTGAACTCATCCATGGGTACTAGATTTTATCTTTGTGCTACAACAGCTCAGCCTCTCCTCCATCCATCTCCTTTCCTCCTCCTGTGTCTGTGGATGTAGGTTTTAGGCAGGAAGTCTCTCCCTTCACTCCATAGTAGACAAAAAAGATAGATGAGAAGTGTCACGTGTGGAGTGGTTGCTACCAGGTACTCCTGTTCCTGGTTCGGAGACACTCTTGTTGGTGAGATGAATGACAAAGTGAAATTAGGACCATATACTCCTGTGGTTCTGTTCACAGTCTCTCTCCACTTAGCTCTGCTGTTCTGAAGTATTGAGTTTGCCCTGCCCCTAGTGGGAGTCCTCTGTCTCTCCTGCTGTCAAAGGCAATCTGTCTTCCTGAGCCTGGGGAAATTTACGGGTTTGAGAGATGCTTTCTTAGGCTGATGGTGATGCAGATAGAAAACAAAGAAAGGTAAAAGAGAGTGAGTAAAGAAGAAAAGGCAGGCAGGCCTAGTATGTGCTGTTTTCCCACAGTCTCCTGGATGGGGACAAGGTATGTAGCAATGTGCCTCAGTTTTTCTATCTGCACAGTAGGTATAATTGCAAGTCTTTGAGAAGCATAGAGAGAATTAATGTTTCCATTGCTTGAATGAAAAGCACTATGCACATAAAATGTTTGCTGTTGAGAAACTGATCATATTTCATGATGTATGTCAACAGTTGATGCTCTGCTCCTTTGCTGTCTTGCCCGTTACAGGGGTGAGAAAGCATTAGCAAGGGGTTCTGTTTGCTTTCCTGGATGGCTGATTCCCTTGTTGTTGTCTAAGAAATCATTAAGCTTTTTCACGAGGAGACTGTGTGGGTTTGTTTCTGAAAGCTTTACAGAAATCTGCAGACAAATTTTCTGAGCCGGAGGCATTTCCAGATTGCATATCCTTAGTTGTATTGAACACTTCAGAGCCATCTGATGGATTGTCTCACAGTTCAACCATCTGGTCTGGAAATTTAGGCGAGCTTTACTTTATGGAAAAACTCTTGAGTCACTCACATTGGAGTGTCATTAGATGGCCCCCAGGCTGCATTGTGGTGAAGAAAGGCTACCATAGTGTCACTGCTGCTAGAGTGCTGATTGAGAGAAACATAAGGTTTTAGGGGCTCATTAGTTTTGATTAATTGGGCTAAAATGCAACTTTCTTGCTTTTTTTGTCTTTGCAAAATGGCTAGTTGCTCCAATCCAAACCATAAAAATTGGCATTGTTATATTGGTTGCTTTGTATTTGTTGTCATAAATACACAAAACCCAGTCTGCTTTCAAAACAAATTCTTGTTGTCTTTCAAGGTAATTAAGATTATTTTACTTGATTACCACAACACTTAGAGTGCACTTCCTCTTGCAACACCAATTCAAGGTAGGTGTATGATTACCTTCAGAGTAGCTACAGGAGGATGTACAGAGAAATAAGGTCATATAGGAAAATGTGCACTGAGGACTACACCAACTGCATGAAAACTCCTTTAGTGCTGTGTGGAAGATCGACGGGAGAAATG
>NW_008689377.1:0-6452 GCF_000695815.1 Acanthisitta chloris
GGAGCTGCCACGCAGACACGGGCGCTCAGCTCCCACCCTGCCTCCCCTCACCTGGCTCGGGCATCACTGAAGCCACTGCCCTTCATCCCATTCTGGATACACTTCACTTCCCAGTATCTCCCTCCCAACGGCACGAAGGAATATGTGTTTGGCCCCCATCCCTGGCAGAGGGAAAGGCTTCCACTTACCCACTGCATCCACGGCCTCCCTCAAACTGCAGGAGAGGCACGGAATCAGGAGAGGACTCTGCCAGCACCCACCATCCCCCTCTCAGCTAATTATGGCACGGAGGACAAGGACAAGGTGATCAGCTCTGCAAGCGGCTTTGGGATTAGCCACTCTGCCCCAGGGCTGCACCACGGGACCTGGCTCTGCCGCCACCGAGCCAGTGCTCCCAGCACAGCCAAACAGGTCTGCTTCTGGAGCCCAAACCTCCATGGCACCTTTTCCAGTGGAGTTGAACCCGACACCATTTCCAACAGCAAGGCTCAGCGTCTCCTCCCCTCTCACTACAAACCTCTCTGCTCCGGCACCTGCATCCCCTGCTTCATAGATACCCATTTCCCCCAGTCTGGCTCTGGACAGCTCTAACAAGAGACATTTGCTGCACTTTCAATAAACATCTTAGCGGGACAATTAAAGCCTCCTAACAAACGCTGGGCCATCGATTCAGTTAGCCACGAGCTGATGGCTCCAGCAGCATGGGGTCTCTGGGGGGGGACACAGCACTCTGAACTGGGTTTAACCTGCAGAAAGGTTGAACTGAAATGCAAGTAAATGAGAGGTAAGTAGGTGAGAGTGTATTGACTGCACAGATCATGCTCAGAGATTTCTCCTGGCTTTACTCTCTGAGAATGTCAGGCTGAAGCACACAGAAAATCCTCAGCATTCAGGGGAAAAAAAAAAAAAATAAATCAAAAGTGTGAGGGGTTAACTTCTTTCAGCATAAATGCTGAATTAGAAAGAAAAGCCTTTTTCATATTAAAAAAGCTGAAATTTTCCCAATTAGCTTGCCAGAACATGGTGGGTCTGCTGCAGGCTGCATTCCTCCCTCTGCATATAAACAGTGCAGAAATGCAACCACGTGTAACTAAAATGCTTCAGACAAGCTTGTTTGCAGGACATTCTTATGCTGTGGAAAGCACATGCACTTTGTAGGGCTCTTCAGGCAGCCCAGCCACACAACGAGGAACTGCTGCAGCTTGGAGCAGGATGGTGAAACAGGGCTCAGTCCTACAGCACAGACCCCAGTCTTTAACAGGGGACGGACACAAGGCACACGCACACTCAGCCCTACCTTCCCACCAGCTCTCCTCGTGCTGCAGACGACATACTCCAGCTGGAAGCAGACCCTGAACGCTGGGTGAGGGACCATTTCACTCAGGGGGATGCGGCTCCTCAGCACCAGGGCTTGACCTGCATTCCTGTGCAGGACAGAGGAGCAGCTATGGGCAATGTCCAAGACAGGGGGGAGCAGCACTGGCAGCAGAGAGCCTTCCCCTCACCTGCCTCTGGAGCCAGGCAGCCCCCGGCAGCCCCCCGGCACTGCCTCTGCCTCCGGCACCAGCACGGCGACCTGTGGTGCCTGGACGAAGTGCAGCCCGTTGTCGCCGCTCCCGAACCTCCACCTCTTCCCCGTCCGGCGCCGCGTTAGCCTGTGACAGTAAAACTTTCCAGCTCGGGCAGCGAGGGGCACAGGGTGGTACAGCGTCCCTCCCTGTGCTGCCCACAACCAGGAAAATTGAGGCAATCCTTCAGAAACTCAAAAAAATAGGACCCACTCCCCCAGCACCTGATGGACATTAAAAATCTTTCATCTTTATGGCAGGGTTGGTGCAAATCTGGCAAACAAAGGACCTGGCCAGTGGCTTTCACTCCAGAGAGACACACTTGATACACACTGGGTTGTATCTCTGTGTCCCCGTCAGCAGAGCAAACTCAAATTCTGCTTAGGACTGTCTAGATGTTCAAAACATATAGCACACAGAGCACCCATGTACTACTCCAGCCATGGCCAGGGACACCTTCCACTACGCCAGTTGCTCCAAGCCCCATCAAACCTGGCCTAGAACACTCTCAGGGATGAGGCAGCCACAGCTTCTCTGGGCAACCTGTGCCAGCAGCTCCTCACCCTCACAGTAACTTACTAACCTGAAGTAAACGATCACTGTTCAGTAAATCCAGCAGCTCCTCCTCAAACTCCTCCAGGGAAGGGTTGAGCCGGACAGACAGCTGCTCCAGATAGCAGGTCACTGGCTTCATCAGCCGAGGCTTCTGCAAGCAGTCACCTGAGAGACAAGGTGGTGGCCACAGGTTCACCAAGCAAACAGAAATCCACACGGCGCTGGGGTGCCCTGTGGTGCCACGGGTGGCTCTGCCCACTCGGCTCCGAGCACAGCCCTGAGCAGCAGCAGGGACTCAGCTGCTCTGGAGACCTCACTCAGCTCAAGCCTAACAGTTACAACCCCAAAGCCATCAGGAGTGGGTTTCCCAGGAAGGAAACTGAAGAACAATTCAGCTGCAGAACTGCAAGTACTTTTTACCCTCTGAATCTTCAGCTCACGTATTTTAATCACAGCTTGAAGGGCAATGTGCTACCCACAGGGAGAGATCAAGGAGGGCTGAGCATGCAGGACCTCGCCCCCCCGCACCTGCCAAGTCCCAGCGATCCTGAACCCTCCTCCAAGGAGTTTGAACAAGCTGCAAGGGCTGTTCCTAAAACTCTGCTGAACGACTGTAATTAAACCAACCATCACTTATCCCTAGCAGCTTCCCGGGAGCAAAGCAATTAACAGACAGAGAACAGAATGAGCCATTTTGACGTGTTCCAGACTGAGCTCTGAGCGCAAGGGCTGTGGCCCCACACAGGGGAGATGCTCTTGCCAAGGGGCAGCACTGCAGAGAACCCACAGTGCTGCCAGAAATCCCATCTCAGTGCCCTGCCTGCCCTGTCAACAGCCTCACGAGGACCTGCTCCCTATAGCAGGAGCAGTGCTGGCAGAGGGAAAAGGAAGGAGTCCTTACTTGTGTCTCCACGTGCTGGCATCAAGCCAGGAAGAGTCTGCAGCCCAGATATCAGCAGGTTTTCAGGAAGAAGGTGAAATACCCTCTCCAGGGGCTGGTGAGGCTTCAGGGCATACTGTAGGTGGCTCTTCTCCATCACTGTCAGGTATTTGTTCTCTGAAGAAAAGAGAAAGCATCCCAAAATTACCAAAATGGGGAAGACAGCTTCACAGCACCACTGCTGAAGGAACCATTATCCACGAACACACATGCTGGGAGCAAAGGAAAACCTGGGTTTGCTCAGCAAGGTGTTCCCAGCTGCCAGTAATGCATGCCCAGGGCACAGAACACGAATCACATCACCCAAATATGTGTTGTGCCTGTCTGGTTAAGAGAGGCCACCAAGAAGGGACCAGGATGGCATGTGTGGCTGCTGCTCACTTTCCAAAGGGTCCTGGAAGTGCGGGTGCAGTAGGGCACGCGGCGTCCCGTGGTACAGCTTCAGCCTGAAAGCAAAGAGCACATATGCAAAGGTCAGTAAACCCACCCTGAAGCACATCTACATCTTCCACTACATCTCCATCTTCCACAAGGCTCAGCAGCAAAACCCAGTCAGCACTCTACAAAACCCTGTCCTTCAGTGAAAGGACAGGCATCCCTCCCAAATCCATCACTGCTTTCCCAGGGTGAAGAATTCCTGGTTTCTAAAGACTGCTTCTGTTTCTGCAGCCCCAAGACCACCCTTTCTTCACCCAAAGCAGCCAAGCACGATGCCACCCCAATTCCTAGCAGGAGGGGAACCTACGCTCTGTCCTCCGTGGCCGGGTCTGTCGCCTCTGATCCACCGCGGAAGAGGGGGATGATTCCAAAGCCACAGGAAAGGTGCTGAGTGCCCCCATCCCCCTTCCTGGACATCACTACCACTTCCACAACAACGGTGATGCCAGGGTGGTTCAAGGAGGTGTGGAAGTAAACTGTCTGGGACAAGAAAGGAGACACATTTTGGAGCTGGCAGCAGCAGGCAGAGCAATACCTGTGGCGCTGCAGACCCTGTATGCGCAAGGCTTTGACGCACCTCAGACCCACAGCATTAGAGCTGGCCAAAGGAGTTGGAAACCCTCCTGCAGCAGGGAGAGAGATGGGGGTGGCCCAGACCTGAGGGCAGGAGGGCATGGGACACAGGTGACCTCCCCAGGACAGGATTTAAAGCTAGGTTAATCTTTCTATTAAAAACTCATTACTGCAGGGTCCCAAGGAAAACATTTACTGCAATCATGGCTGTCAGGAAGGGATAACAGAGAGAGACATTCCCACATCAACCCCGGGACATAAATCGTTATTCCATTAGCCTTTATTGCAAGGTGTTGGATTAATGACCTGACTGCTGGCTGCAGAGCCAGGCTCACCCTGCACAGACACAGAGAGCCCTTGCAGCAGGTCCCGTGTGCCACCAAGCTCAACAGCCCCTCCTGAACACACAGGGCAGGTTGTGACAGCACATCCCTCTCCCCTGAACCCCAGGGACAAAACCCACCACACCTGCAGACCCTGATCGCTGCCCTGGTGTCTTCCTGCTCTAGTGAGCATGCAGGAAGAGGAGCAGTGCATCTGCTCCTTCCCTCACCCTTCACCAACCCACTCCCTCTCCACAGAACTCTTCCCAACACTGAGCTGCTGACTCTCACACTGTTCAAAGATCCCACCTTGCCCACAGACCGTGCCTCCTCTGCCAGACCCCGAGCCCTGCAGCTGCAGGGACAGGCAACGCGACTCAGTCACTGCAGAGATGCTGCAACACAGTCCCCAACACCCCAAAATTCCTGCCAGCTGCTCCCAACCGCACGGCAAACACCCAGGAATCCTGCAGGCATAGGGAATGTGTTTGGGAAGGCAGCTCCTCCCGGCATCCAGCTCTCTCCACAGCACTCTCTGCCCTAGTTTTAATCCATCCCTCTTCAAAACAAGTCAGGATGGGACAGAACTGAAACATTTGGGAGAGGAACGCACACATCAATGTCTCTCAATGCCACTGTTGATGTAAGTGGAGGAAGGAGCACAGCTCTGAGCCGTGCTTCATTTCACCTGCAGTGCTGAGGACATGGAAACAGAAGTAATGCAGTGGAAAACGTGACTGCTTGGCTGTGGGTCACACTATGGGGCAGTGGAATCTCCCCAGCAAGGGGCACACAGTTTGCTGGAATCAGCAGGAGATGGAAGCACGGCTTTGGGAGAGTTTAGTTCTAGATAGGAGAGAGAAGCGCTGTGCTGGAGAGTGGGCAGCGTTTCCTTCTCTCCCTTCCCACTTGTGGGGAAACACTGCTCTCTGCCGCCGGCTCCGGACACGGCAGGTGGCACAGGGTGGCACATCACAGCTCCCACGCTGGCACCAGCCCCGGGGATAACCCGGGACCCCCACCTCCCCATCCCAATAGCCATGCATGAAGCTGAATAACTGTGCAGGGTCTGGAGTGCACCTTGGGAAGAGGGTTGGGAAGCACCAGGAGAGGGTTTGCCGCTGGTGTTGCCAGGGCAGCCCCTACCTCGTTGAAGGTGGCCCTGGCCGAGCGCAGCGGAGCGGCGCGGGCAGCTCTCCAGCCGCTCCTCCACGTCCTCCCGAAGAAGTGGTGGTAGGTGGCATCGAAAAGAGAGAGGCGCAGCTGGTACGCAGCTCCCTGCAGGGCACAACGCGACAGCGCTGGGGACACGCCGGCTCCGTGCCCCAAAGCTCAGAACACGCTTCAGTGAGAGAGGACAAACAATTCCCATTGTCTCAGGGGTGCCCAAATAGGGCACAGCTTTGTGCATTGCTGCAGAACCTGCCTGGAAGCCAAAGGCTGAGGGAGCAAAGGGAAAGTGGGAAAACTAAAGGTTAAGCACAGAACAAAGGAGCAGCTAACCTTAAAATGCTACCTGGAGATTAAAATATTTTTACCTAAATTAAGAAAAACTAAATGAAAAACTAATTAAAGGCTAACTCAGGTTTGCAGGTCAAAAGGCATGGGATCGAAACACAGCTGTGATCTGTGTTCCTGGGAGATCTCCAGTTACTTTCCCTCAAAAACACCTTGTTTTGAAAGCTTCCACCACAGCCAGGAATGCTGAAAGGAGCTTCGAAAAGAGATGGAGAGTGAATCTGTGCATAAGCAGACAGTGGTGGGACAAGGAGGTAGGGAAATAAACTGAAAGAGGAGAGACTTAGATTAGATTTCAGGGAGAATCTGTTCCCTGTGAGGTGCTGAGGCTCTAGCGCAGGTTGCCCAGAGCAGCTGTGGCTACTCCATCCCTGGGAGTGTTCCAGGCCAGGCTGGATGGGGCTTGGAGCAACCTGAGCGAGTGGCAAGCAGGTGGCAGAGATGATCCTTCCCTCCAACCCAACCCATTCCACGAAGCTATGAACAGGGGAACCGAGGAGAAGCCACGGGACAGTGCCGGGATGCCCCGCAGGGCCC
>NW_008689378.1:0-1703 GCF_000695815.1 Acanthisitta chloris
GGAGGAGGAGGAAGAGGAGGAAGGAATTCGGAGCCGCCATATTCCCACGGAACGTCCCACCCTGCCCCGCCCCGCGGCGCGGCATTGCTTTCCAACTGGAATTCCAGGGGGGTTTGACCCACCAAAAATGGCCCCACGGCCTCAAATCCCCCCCAAAATAGCAGCTCAGGTGACCCCCCATGATTTTGGGGGTTGGACCCCAATTTCTCCCGTCTCAAACCATCTGCAGGTGTTTCCACCCGGTGAGTGTCCCCCAAAAATCCCACCTGGAATCCAGGAGAGGAAGAAATGGCTCCCCTGGCTTCTGGCTCCAGGAGAGCCCCAAAAACAAAGCCCTGGCACAGTCCCACCTGGCACAGGTGGACCCCGAGGGACCCCCAAGGTGGGCACAGAGCCCCCGAGTCGTTACCTGTCCCGCTCAGGTTGGGGTTGGTGTAGTCCCAGGTGTCCTGGTCGTTCTTGAACACGTTGAGCCGAGTGGGCTGAGGGGGCAAAAGGGCAGGTGAGGGCACTGCCACCTGAGCACCTGTGCCCACGTACCCCCTAGTACTCCTCAAGTACCCCCAGGTGTGCCCAGGTACCCCCCAGTGCCCCCAGGTACCCCTCAGGTGCATCCTGAGTGCCCCCAGGTGTGCCCAGGCACCTCCCAGTGCCCCCAGGTACCCCCCAGGTACATCCTGAGTGCCCCCAGGTCCCCTCCAGGTACTTCTCAAGTACCCCCAGGTGTGCCCAGGTATCCCCCAGTGCCCCCCCTAGGTGTGCCCAGTTACCTCCCAGTGCCACCAAATACCCCCAGATGCCTCTAGGTGCATCCCAAGTGCCCCCAGGTACTCAAGTACCCCCAAGTGTGCCCTAAGTACCCCCCAGGTGCCCCTCAGATGCCTCTAGGTGCATCCCAGGCACTTTCAGGTGTGCCCAGGTGCCCCTAAGATGCCCCTAGGTGCCCCCAAGGTCCTCCCAGGTGTGCCCAAGTGCCCCTCAGATGCCCCTAGGTTCCCCCAAGTATGCCTAAGGTACCCCCAGGTGTGCCCAGGTGCCCCCAGGTGCCCCCAAGGTCCCCCCAGGTGTGCCCAAGTGCCCCTCAGATGCCCCTAGGTTCCCCCAAGTATGCCTAAGGTACCCCCAGGTGTGCCCAGGTGCCCCCTAGGTGTGCCCAGGTGCCTCCGAAATGCCCCTAAGTGCCCCCAGGTGCCTCCCAGGTGTGTCCAGGTGCCCCCAAGATGCTCCCAGATGTCACAAGTATGCCCAGGTGCCCCCAAGATGACTCTAGGAGCATCCCAAGGGCCCCCAGGTCCCCCTGAGATGCCCCTAGGTGCTCACAAGCGTGCCCAAGTCCCCCCAGGTACGCGGAGGTGCCCCTCAGATGCCCTCAGGTCCCCCCAAGACACACCTAGCTGCCCCCAATGTCCCCCCAGGTATGCCCAGGTGCCCCCCAGGTGTGCCCAGGTGTGCCCCTGACCTTGGCATACTCAATCTTGAGGGTGCAGCACCCCGAGTAGATGTCGGCGCCGTTGAGCGAGGCCTTGGCGCGTTGGGCGCTCTGCACCGAGTCGAACGTGGCACGGTCAAGGAACTTGGGGGGCACAGGCACAGAGACCCCCAGGGCAGGTGGGCACACCTGGAGACCACGCGATTCCCGGGAGGGATTCCAGGAATCCGGAATTCGGGGGATCCCGAGCCCCCTCCGATGGATCCCCTGGAAT
>NW_008689379.1:0-520 GCF_000695815.1 Acanthisitta chloris
CCGCGGCCGTTCGGCCCCGGCGCCCACCACCCCATGTAGCCACCGGGCGCTTGGCGAGGAGAGCGCCCAGCCCCGCACACACACGCGCCGGCAGGAAAATCCCCAGCAGGTGAGGACTGCCAAACCGGGGCTGGGATGCGCAAACATTTCCAAGAACATTCGTTCTGGTTGAATTTCTTAGTGGTCTACGAAATACGTATTTTACCGTCTCTTTCCTATCTATAACAACTCGTCGCGTACTATCTGCTTGAGCTTCTTCCAGCTTCTCCGCTGCCTCACTTACGTGCAGGTGCATAGCCCGAAAGGCTGAGTTTGGGAAGGGAGAGGGGTGAGAAGAAACACGAGGTTATACAAAAGCCAGGCTGGTCAATGGAAAAAAAATCCTCGACCCCCAAAACATTCCCTTCAGTAGAGAATGGGAACAAAATTAATACGAATAGGAATTATTTATACGAATAATTGATCCTATGAAGCGGCTCCCCCCACCCCACCTTCCTTGGGATCCGAGGAAGAAGCGAGC
>NW_008689379.1:692-910 GCF_000695815.1 Acanthisitta chloris
ACAGATATTGTAATGATGCAAATGAAGTGGAGGGGACGAGCTGCCTTATTATGTACATAAATACACAGTGGCTCGCTGTGCCATCCGTGAATGCAGGAGAGTGAGAGAGAGAAGGGGAGGGAAAGAAGGGAGAGAGGAAAGGAGAGGGAGGGAGGAGGGAGGAAGGAAAGGGGGGAAGGAGGGAAGGGAGGAAAAAAAAAGGGCTCAGCTCGAAACTG
>NW_008689380.1:0-4671 GCF_000695815.1 Acanthisitta chloris
GCCGGGCCGGACCGCGGACAGGTGAGCCCCGGGGGGCGCGGGCAGACGGGGACACAAACAGCCAGGGACCCCAATAGCCAGGGACCCCAATAGCCAGGGACCGCAGTACCCGCAGGTCAGGTGACACGGAGATCCAGGGCCCCCTAAGTATCCAGGGACCCAGGTATCCCAGGCATCTGGGTATCTAGGGATCCAGGGGCCCAAGGACCCAGGAATCCAAAGACCCAGGTATCCAGGGACCCCCAGGGATCCAAGTGCCCAGGTATCCAGGCGACCTGTACCCAAGGATGCACGTATCCAGGGAGCTGATACCCAAGGATGCAGGTATCCAGGGAGCTGGTACCCAAGGATGCAGGGACACTGCCAGGCTCTGGCCCTCTGTCACGCAGACAGCACTCAGGCTCGAGATTTCAGCCGGTTTCACCCCAAAAGGAACACCAGGATATTGATGGGCTAAGAAGTGATGACCCACACACAAACAATATTCCACCGGGGCTTAAAATCCTCCCAGTGCCAGTCCTGTGTTTCCTGTGGCCTCCCCAGCCCTTATTCCCCTCTCACAGTGCTGTGAGCACCCAGGAGTGGGATCTGGGCTTATCCAGCCCCTGTGGATAACTGTCCTTCCTGACAGCTTGGAACGGGAGAAACTGATGTGGGTTTAGTGTGTCATCAAATGAGGCACCAGGCAAACCCACAAGTGGCTTCCAAGGGGACAATTAGCAGCAATTTGGTGTCCCAAATGATTATCTCCTCCTTTTGTGTGGTTTGGAACTGCCTGATTGTCTTCTCCTCCCTCCTTAGTCCTTTTTCTTCAGCCCCAAGTGTTATATGGAAAAGATGAATTGTAATTAAATATAGACTCACCAGAGGTTTATAAAATGAATAAAAGTCCAATCCATAACTATTTTATTCTGTTTGATAGTATTTTATAGTGGGTTTGAGTAGATTGGTTTGGTGTTCTCACATATCCTAAGATTTGCTCCTTATTGTTATATTATATGCTACATGTATATTATATTATATATTTATATAGGGAATGGAAGTGGAAAAGTGGAAATGAATATGTAGGTGTTATGCATTGTATGTTATATTATGCCACATACATAATATGTGTCTATTACATGTATTCATTTAGTAATGTAGATATTGTATGAAATTACAGAATCTTATTACTTCATTGTGTTTTGGGGAAGAAAACTGAGATTTTGCCAATTAGGGAAGCAATGGGTCAAAATGTCCCAGCCCCCCTGGAGGCAGAAGTGTCAAGCAGGAAGAGCTTCACTCATGTCAGCTCCATTTTCTACCTCCAAGTTCCCTTTTCTGCAGGAAGATGAGCTGTAGATGTCAGGAGTGAGGGAACGGATGGGGAGTGCTTTGGGGACCCTTTGGCCCCGGGTCAGTGCTGATTTGCTCCTGCAGTTTGTCATCAGTGATGTCAAAGAAGGAGTTATTGATTGTCTGTGGGCGCTCGGTGAGTTTTGGGGCTGCAGCTGGTGCCTGGCAGGGCTCGGGCTGTGCCACCTCAGGTCTAACATGTGGCTGTTCCTCAAAAGGAGAGTTTTCAGGAGGCTCTTGCGCTGCCATAGCCACAAACCAGAAGGAAAGAGGTAGTTTTGCTTTCTCCTCTCTCCCCCAAAGCCTTTGCTGTTAAATATTCCGAGAGCTCTGTTTAAAATGGGAATATCAGCAGTTGGTTAATGTGTTTTTTCCCGCATGGAAAACCTGAAGTGCATCAGGTCAGTTATGTGCTGATGCTCCTGCGTGTTGTAATACCTTATGTGTTCCCTTTGAATGTCCAGTTTGTTGTGGTGCTGTGGATGTAGAGTGTCTGTAAGCTCAGGAGAGCACTGGATGGAGGAGTCGTTTTGGCAGTCCATTAAAAAATGCAGCTGTTTGCATCACTGGCCCAGCCAAGTGACTTGGGAATGCTGTGCCTCGGTCCTTGAACTGGGAGCAGCAGGACAAGAGAGTTTATGTTGCTCACTGGCATTTCCCACCTCTGTTTTAGTCACTATTCATTGATCTCCTCACAAAAATCAGGTGGTAAAAGACTTAAATGGTATTTCTATTTGCTTTGGGTGATTCTGTCCTTGTTGTTGATGGCTGTAGCTTGCTCTGCTACGTGTGGACACTTCATTTCTGGTTTTATGCCATTTGCATGATTATTTCACTGCCAGCCAAGTGTGTTTTAATCAAAGCTGTTTGCACAGTGTGATTATTGCACGGTGCGATCGCCCAGACAGAGCAATCGATCAGGCATTGCATAACAGTTACCACTGCACACACAGGTGTGTGCTGCAGCCCCTGTTCCTGCTGCAGCACACAGCAAATTCTTGATTTCTGCCCTTTATTTATGCTTACTCATTAAGTTACAGCTCTTAATTAAGTAGTTGCTCATGGATATAGTCCAATGGGCTGCGAGAAATGGGTTGGCATGAAGTGACCCTTCAGAGTAAGGGATGCTGCTGGTTTTGTGACATGGGTTTGGTGGGAAAACCATCATGGGTACCTCCCTTGCCAGGAGCTGGAGGCTTAGAGCCTCCTGGGAGCTGTGTGGGAGTTTGCAGTCCCCAGCTATTCGTGGTTGTGCCCTGGCTCTCCTCCCTTCCCCCTTTTTTCCATGGACACGCTCGTGTTCGATTTCTCCGGCTGCAGAGGCTGTTGGCACAGGGAGCACAGGCAGCACTCAGTAAATTGAATCAAAAACTGGTTCCTTGCAGAAATTCCCCTGGGATTTTTATAGGGATGAGAGATGATGTGGATTTCTGTTGGGCTCCACTGGCACAGGTTGCCCAGAGAAGCTGTGGCTCATCCCTGGAAGTGTTCCAGGCCAGGTTGGAGCAACCTGGGCTAGTGGAAGGCACCCACAGGAACGAGATAATCCTTAAAATCCCTTCCAATCCATTCCACGAGGATCAAAAGTTGAGTTCATGGTCAGCACAACCAAGATCTCTGTGGTTGTCCCTCCTGACACCAGAACATAAACCTCCACAAGACACTGTGAACACTCAGTTATTTATTTAACTCAACCTTTTCGCTGATAAGAAAATGTCAGTGCTAAAAGCATGGAAGTGCTTGGCAGGCTGGGAATGTTGCTACCACAAACAGAGGGTTTGTTTGGGGCTTTAAAGCTTGTGCTAAGCCAACTGGTTTGTTATTGCCACAACTTGAGTTCCTCTGTGCTTTCTGCCTGTTTCCCAGTCACTGAGGAAATTTTGGCCTTGTGACAGTTTTAATTTCTCCCTGTTACCTGTGCTGATATCTTTATAAGATCTTGAATGTTGCTATAAAGATAGTGTTGTATCTGTTTTCTCTTGGAGAGTGGCCCAAATCCAGTTTATCACCGGAGTCTGATTTCACCTGATCCAGGATATTCCATGTTCCAATGTAAATATCTGTGCATCAGGTATTTAATACTACCAGGTGTATAATAGTGCCAGGCATATAGTAACCGCCTCAGCCTTGGGTTGGAAAGCATCTGTTAACTCAAAGTAACTCTAAAGAGAGGGATTTTGGCAAAAACACCTCTGTGCACAGGGATGTGCTGTTTGGGGCCTGTGTGGGTCGGGAAAGGCCTACAGAACTTGGGAAGATGTGTAAGAAATCACAATTGCTGTGCATGTAGAAGCAAACACTGTGTTAAGAAAAGCTGTGTGTTTTCAGGGACTGTGTGAGGACTGTCGTTGAGTCCCTGCGGGAAGGGGAGGGCTCTGGTGAGGTTCAAGGTGTCCCGTGGCGCCGGTTTTCCAGGCTGAGCCTGTGCCCAGTGTGCCCAAGTGATTGTTCTGTTGTGTGCAGGTGTTCCGGGGAGATGGCAGCCAACAGCCTGGTGCTGCCCATCGTGCTGTGGGGCCGCAGGGCCCCCACACACTGCATCTCCTCCCTGCTGCTCATGGACGACGTCTCCCTCATCGTCACCGGCTGCCACGACGGACAAATTTGCCTCTGGGACCTCTCCGGGGACCTGGAGGTGACATTCAGCCCACGCTGCCTGTCACTGTTTCAGTTCCCTCCCTGCCACAGCCCCTGTGCTTCCTCCCGCCCTGCCCGACCCCTGGACTGACACCACACACTCCCACAGGGACTATCCCAGGCCAAAAAGACTGGAACTTTGTTACTGCTCCTGCAGGTTTTTGTAGTAACTCCTGTTTATTGGAGCAGCTCTAAAGCAGTTGCTTTCACACTGAGCTGCTTAATATTGTTTGGTGAAAGGGAATCCACCGTCCCCACAGCCAAGAATTCCTTCCAACATCCCATCTGTCCCTCCCGCCGGCAGTGGGAAACCATTCCCTGTGTCCTGTCCCTCCGTCCCTTGTCCCAAGTCCCTCTGCAGCTCTCCTGGAGCCCCTTCGGGCACTGGAAGGGGCTCTGAGGTCCCCCCTCAGTTATGAATGACTGGGGGAAACTTGTCATGGTTTAACCCCAGCCAGCAGCCAAGAACCACATAGCCTCTCAGTCACTCCCCCACCAACGGGATGGGGGAGCGAATCAGAAGGGTAAAAGCTACAAAAACTCATGGGTTGAGATAAGGACAGTTTAATAGAGAAAACAAAAGCTGCACACACAAGCATAGCAAAACAAGGAATTAATTCACTGCTTCCCAAAGACAGGAGGTGTTTAGCCATCTCCAGGAGAGCAGGGCCCATCACGCGTAACGGTTCCTTGGGAAGA
>NW_008689380.1:5066-6002 GCF_000695815.1 Acanthisitta chloris
CAAACATAGCCTCATACTAGCCTCTGTGAAGAAAGTTAACTCTACTTCAGCTCAAACCAGCACACTTGTGCAACACAATATTTTCATTCAGATTGAGCCAAATTCAGCCTATGATTTCGAAATATTGATAGGAGTTTGCAGAATGTGTTTTTCTCCCCAATTTGCATTGCAGAGTTAAGTAGAAACTCTCTTATGTGCATATATAAAATAGAAAGCTGGAGTTTGTAGATCCTGCTTTTCCATAGTGTCTGTGTTACTCTGACTTCCATTCTCTCTCCCTGATCCCAGATTAATCCCAGAGCTCTGCTGTTTGGTCACACAGCCTCAGTTACCTGCCTGTCCAAGGCCTCAGCTTCCAGTGAGAAGCAATACATAGTGAGTGCATCAGAGAGTGGGTGAGTGCCTGAGGATTTATTCATCTGCAGAACTGTCAAGTGGTGGATGTTTGTCCCCAGTTTGTATTTCAACCCTGTCGCAGTGTTGGAGTTTTTTTCCTTAAGAAAAAATTCACTACCAAATGCATTTAATTGTTCAAGTGGTTTTATTTGCTAATCAGAGCAGCTGCTTAGAGGGCGGAAGGGGGAGGATTTCTCATGTAGCCGATACCCAAATAAAGACATGTTTTATCTGGGAAAGGCAGGGGATGCTTTGACTGAATAACCTTGTCCCGTGGAGTCTGAGAGCAGAGTGTGCTCGAGCTTGTTTTCCATGTGGATTCAAAGTGCCTTTCCGTGCCAGGGAGATGTGCCTGTGGGATGTGAACGACGGGCGGTGCATCGAGTTCACCAAGCTGGCCTGTGCCCACACGGGCATACAGGTGGGTGTGGAGAGGGCTGCAGAGCAGTCAGTGTGCTCCCTGCACAGTCAGTGTGTTTGTCACCCATGGGTTTGCTTGGAGGGCAGTGAGGCTAATCTCTGTGTCTGTCTGCTGCCCCC
>NW_008689381.1:0-3033 GCF_000695815.1 Acanthisitta chloris
CTGGTAGGCTCAGGGGGTTATGAGGACTCCCCCAGGGAAAAGGTTCAAGGGTTCTAGGAGGATACTGGGAGTCCTAGGAAGGATCCTGGAGGATTCTGGGGGTCTGCGATGTTCAGGTGGTTCTCGGGTCCCACTCTTTCTCCTTGGGGAGGGTGTTTGAGAGGGTGTTGGGGGTGTCCCTGGGTCCAGGGCACCCCAGTCCTGGATCAAGTACCTTCTGCTCCCCCTGCCCCTGGGGATCTGCAGGCAGGGGGTACCTATGGCCCCCCAAAGATGGTTATTTCCTCCACACATCCTGGGTTAGGAAGGTGCTGAGTCAGCTGAACCTGCATATCCCGGAGGAGCTGATCCACGAAGTGGTCCAGGCCAGGCCAGGAAGGGCTGAGCAGGTGCTGGAGCTGCTCCGGGACAGGATCCAGGAGAGGCAGAGGCAGAGGAACGTGATGTCAGGGCAGGTGAGGAGCACCTGGGGGAGAGGTGACACCAGGGACATCCCTGAGACTGTTCCAGGCCAGGTGGCATGAGGCTTGGAGCCACCCAGGCTGGTGGAAGGTGTCCCTGGGTGGCACTGAGTGGGCTTTAAGGTCCCTTCCACCCAAATCATTCCATGATTCTGGAGCCTCTCTGCCATGGAGCCAGGCTAGGAGAGCTGGGAATGTCCAGCCTGGAGAACAGAAGGCTCCAGCGAGACCTTAGAGCCCCTTCCAGTGCCTAAGAGGGCTGGGACTTGGGACAAGGAAAGGGAACACGGGGAATGATTTGGGACACGGGGACTTGCGACAAGGAAAGGGAACATGGGGAATGACTTGGGACATGGGGAATGACTTCACCCTGGGAAAAGGGAGATTTGGGTGGGATTTGAAGAGGGAATTCCTGGCTGTGAGGGTAGTGATGCACTGGCACAGGTTGCCCAGAGCAGCTGTGGCTGCTGCATCCCTGGAAGTGTTCCAGGTCAGGTTGGATGATGCTTGGAGCAACCTGGACTCTGGAATGTGTCCATGCCCCTGTCTCCCTGGAATGTGTGTCCCTTCCCCCCTGGAGCTGTCCCAGATCCTGGCCATGTGACAGGGGTGTTCCTGCTTCTCCCTGCAGCATCCAGGAGCTCCGGCAGTGCTGGAAGAGGGAACTTACCTGGACACAGGTAGGGCCAGGAGAAAAGGTGTCCCAACCCCCTCCCAGTGTCACCTTTGGGGTCCCCTGGTGGGACACACACAGCCCTGGGGGTGTCCATGAAATGGGGGGACAGAGGTGTTGGAGTGTGACACATTCCCTGTGGGTTTTCCAGACCATTCCAAGGTCGGGACTGACGTGGGAGGAGGCTGCTCCCAGGAAGGGGCTGCCAGGTAAGGGCTGTGCAGGTGATACTCCCCTCCTGTGGCTTTGGGGGTCCCCATGGGGCTCTGGGGGTACCTGTGGGGTTTGGGGGCTTCTGTGTGTGTCAGGGGATCCCTGTGTGTCCTGGGGGTCCCCATGGGTGTCTGGAGGTTCTCTGGGGGTGCCTGGGGGTGCCTAGGAGGTACAGGGAGTCCCTGTGGGGTTCAGGGGGTCCCTGTGTGGCTCTGGGCATCCCCGGGGTGTCTGAAGGTCCCTGTGGAGATGGGGCTCTGGGACTCCCTGTGTGTTCCTGTATGTCCCTAGGGGTCTCTGTGTGGCTCTGGGAGTCCCCAGGTGTGTCCCTGTGTATCCCTCTGTGGCTCTGGAGGGTCTCTGTGTGTCCCTGTATGTCCCCATGGGGGTCAGTTGGGTCTCTAGGTGTTCCTGGGGGTCCCCATATGGCCCTGGGTGTCCCTGTGGGGTTCCCCATGTGTCCCTGGAGGTCACCATGAGGGTTGGGGTGTCCTGTTAGGGATCTGGGTGTCCCCATGTAGCCCTGGGAATCCCTATATTGCTCCGGGGGTCCTTGTGTGTCCCCATGGGGCCCTGGGAGGTCCCTCTGTGTCCCTGGGGGTGTCTCTGTGTGGCTCTGGGGGTCCCTATAGGAGACTGGGGGTTCCTGCTGGGATCAGGGAGTCTCTGTGTGTCCCTGGAAGTCTCTGGGGGGGATCTCTGGGGTCCCCATGTGCGCCTGGAGGTTCCCATCCAAGTCAGCAGGTCCCTGTGTGTCCCTGGGGGTCCCCATGGGGTTTGGGGGGTCCCCATGGGAGTCTGGGGTTTCCCATTTGGCCCTGTGTGTCCCTGTGTGTCCCCATGGAGATCAGGACATCCCTGTGTACCTTGGGGGTCCCTCGGGGTGCCTGTGTGGCCCAGGGGTTGCTTGGGTGTTCCCACGAGGATAGGGTGGTCCCTGTGTGTCCCTGAGGGTCTATGTGTGGGGTCGAGGGGTCCCTGTGCTTCGCGGGTTGCAGAATGTGTGGGACCCTTGTCTCCACACCCTTTCCTTGTCCCAGGGGGGTGACAAACCACCTCGGGGGTAACCCGGGAAATACAGTCCAGTCAGAGCAGGCGCTGCGCCTGGCGCAGGAGATGATCCAGGTGAGATTCCCACCGGGACAGCCGTTCCTGCTCCCAAATCCTGCCCGGGATGGGCTGTGGGGACAGTGCCAACACGGTGTGACACGGAGGACACTGTCCTGTCCCTCCCCTCTCGCGGCTTTCCCGGCCTTTATCCTCTGGAATCCCTCGGAAAGCCTCTGCCGGCAGATCCCTTGGGAATAGCTATTCCTTATCCATCCTTCCTGCCCTCAATCCCTGCTAGGTCCATCTCGGGTCATCCCTGCTCCCCCGCCCCCGGGTGGCTTGGAGCATGGATTCACTTCCAAAATATGCCCCAAATCCATGTTTTTCCACCAAAAACCCCCTCCTGGGGTGGAAATTTTGGGAGCAGCAGGAAGCAGGAATTCTGTGGGATATCCAGATGGGAATGTTATCCCCAGGGTTTGGTGAGTGCTGAGAGTCCTATTTTGGAGGTGGTGGTTAGCTCCATGTGGGATGTAGGAGCAGCGATTGTGACCCCAAAGCTGCCTCAGTTTATCTCCTGTCCCTTCATTCCTTGTCCGTGCTCCCACCTGGAATAGGTCTGGGGGGGAGGGGGGC
>NW_008689381.1:3051-5450 GCF_000695815.1 Acanthisitta chloris
CCAAACTCTCCTGGAGGTCTCCTACAGATCCTGCAGGCCAGGGTGGGGCGCCTGGAGCAGCTGCTGCTCCTCAAGAACCTGCGGATCGATGAGCTGAGCCGGAGGCTGCAGCAGGACCAAGGTCACTGAAGGACACCAGTGCCACCCGGAATGCCAGCCCAGGGCAGCCCAGGGCCTCCCAGCGCAGCCCAGTTTGCTCCTTTCAGTCCTATCTGTGGCTCCAGCCTGGAGTTCAGGCTCTGCATCCTATGTTAGGAATTAAAGTAATGGATTATGGACATCAGACTGGGGACACCATGGGGATATCAGAGTGGGGATATCAGAGTGGGAATATCAGTGTGGGGACAGCACTGTGGGGACATCTGTTTGGGGATATCAACTTGGGGACTGCACTGTGGGATGGGGGATGGCACTGTGGGAACATCAGTGTGGGGACAAGAGAGTGAGCACACTGTGGATACTGCAGTGTGGGGACATCAAGGGTGAGGACATCAGCATGGGGATGTCAACATGGGGACATCAAGCCTGGGGACAACAGTGTGGGGACAACTGTTGGAGGAGGGATGGCACCATGGGGACATCTGCATGGGAGGGGAGACATCAGCTTGGGGACAGCAGTGTGGGTGCACCATGGGGACATCAGATTGGAGATGGCATCATGGGAACATCAGCTTGGGCACATCAAACATGGGGACAGCAGTGTAAGAACATCAGAGTGGGGATATTTGCGTGGGGACAGCAGGGTGGGGACAAGCATGGCGGCAGCAGTGTGTGGGGGAGGACAGCACTGTGGGGGCATCTGCATGGTGACAGTACCATGGAGATGGCAGTGTGGGGACAGCACTGTAAGGATGTCAGTGTGGGGATGTCTGTGTGGGGACAGCAGAGTGGGGACATCAGTGTGGAGATATTAGCAGGGGGACATCAAGCATGGGGACAGCAGTGTGGGGACATCAGTGTGGGAACACCATGGGGAAATCAAGCATGGGGACATGAGGCTGGGGTCAGCAGTGCGGGGTCAGCAATGTGGAGACACCACGGGGACATCGGTGTCTGCCTGGTGCCAGCGAACGTTGGGATTTAGTCCCTTTGCAAATCCCTTTGGTTCTGTAATCCTGAAGCAAATCCATCCATGGAACTGAAGGGATGGCTGTGTACCCCCCTCAGCTGCTGACTATGCCAGATGACATCCCCAGCCATGGGGCAGTGCTGGGGGTGGCCCTGGGGACAGTCCCTGTACCAGGGTTGGGGTTAGAACCGGTGGGTTTGGCCATCGTGTGTGAGGAGTGTCCTAGGTGGGGGGACATCTCTGTGTCCCGTCACTGGGAATAGGCTGTGCCAGTGCCACCGGGGGCACTGCTGGTGCTCTACTGATCCCTGGGAATGTACATCCTGGTTTGCTGGAGCTGTCGGGATGGGGCTCAGCGCAGCCCCCCGGGGGTGACATGGCTCTGTGGCCCTCCCCTGTCCCTTGCTGTGTCCCCTGTCACCAACTGTGTACCATATCCCCTGTTCCTTACTGTGACCCCTGTTCCTCACTGTGTCCCATGTTCCTAGTGTCCCCCTGGCATGTCCCCTGTCCCCTCATCCCTCAAATGACCCCTGTCTCCCCGTCCCCTCCCCATCATTCCTGGAAGAGAGCCAGCACTGGTTTACATGTCCCTGTGCCTTTCCCAGCCCTGACAGCTCCCAGTGGGATGTGACTGCTCCCCATCCCCTGTCCCAGTGGGAAAGGACATGGAGGTCAGGATGGGGACAGACAGGGCCTGGGAATTCCATTGGGACAGGTGGGATGAGGCTGGCGGGTGGGCTCCAGCTGCATCCAGGAGTGAAATGGGAAGAAATTGGGATAAGATGGGATGGAATTGATGGTTGAGATGGGAAGAGATAGATGGAATGGATGGGATGGGATGAGATGGGATGGGATGGGATGGGATGGGATGGGATGGGATGGGATGGGATGGGATGTGAATAAAATTGGGATGATGGGATGGGATGTGAATAAAATTGGGATGAGCTGAAAAGGATGGTGTGGGACAAAATTAGGATGAGGTGGGATGAGATAGGATGGAAAGGATTTGGGATTAGATGGAATGGTGAAGGGTTGGAGTGGGATACGATGGGATTGGATAGATGGGATGGGACAGAATTGGGGTGGGATGGAACAGAATTGGGGTGGGTTGGGATGCAATTGGGATGATTTTGGATGAGATGGATAGGATAGGATGGATGGGATGGAATTGGGATGGGATGGGGTAGGAATGGGATAGGATGGGACAGGTTTGGATGGCATAGGGTGGGATAAGATGGGATGAGATGGGATGGGATGAGAAGGGGTGGGATAGGAAGAGATGGAATGGGAAGGAATTGGGATTAGATGGAATGGGGATGGGATGGGG
>NW_008689382.1:0-295 GCF_000695815.1 Acanthisitta chloris
CTTGTGTTGGCTCTAGAAGGTCTTGAGATGCTCCAGGAGGATCTCAGAGGGCTTTGAGTTGGTTCTTTTGGGGTTTTCTGAAGTTTCCTCAAGGTTCTCTTGAGATTCCTCATGGTGATACCTATTCCTGGTGCTCCTCAACACCTTCCCAAGCCCTTGAGATGCCTCCAGTGACCTCCAGGTGCCCCTGAAGCCCCTGGAGATGCCTCCAGTGACCTCCTGGTGTCCCTCAGTGCCCTGGAGATGCCCCCAGTGACCTCCTGGTGTCCCTGAAGGTCCTCCCACTGACCCCAGT
>NW_008689382.1:384-870 GCF_000695815.1 Acanthisitta chloris
GAGGAGGCCCCCGTGCCCTCCTGGTGCCCCTGGAGATGCCCCCAGTGACCTCCCCATCCCCCCACCCGCAGGTGATCGCCGTGGTGGGTCAGCAGAACGTGGAGGGGAAGAGGATCCCGTTCGGCTTCAAGCACCGAACGTTGCCACACTTCATCAAGGACGACTACGGCCCCGAGAGCAGAGGCTTCGTGGAGAACTCCTACCTGGCAGGACTCACCCCCACAGAATTCTTCTTCCACGCCATGGGAGGCCGCGAGGGTCTCATCGACACCGCCGTGAAAACCGCCGAGACCGGTCAGTGGCACTGCGCGACAACTGGGGCCTCAGGCTCCTCAGACACCTCCTCAGACACCTCCTGAGCTCCTCCAGGGCCCCCAAATCCTCCTCAGACACCTCCTGAGCTCCTCCAGGGCCTCCAAACCCTCCTCAGATATCTCTAGGGCCTCAAAGTCTCCTCAGATATTTCCTCAGATACCTCCAGGGCCC
>NW_008689383.1:0-3498 GCF_000695815.1 Acanthisitta chloris
GAGTCTGTCTCTGTCACCTCTGTGCCTCCCCATTAGGTGACAGAAAATAGTAATTGGTTATTCTATAGATGTCCCTTCTGGACAAGCTCAGTTCTGTCAGTCTCTTATATCAAATGTGTCTGCCCCTGATCTTCTTAGTCAACTGGACTTGTTCAATTTCACCCGCATCTTCCTCGCTCCAGGGAGCCCAGAACTGGACACAGTACTGCAGATGTAGTTTGACCACGAACAGGCTCACTTTCCATGACCTGACACAGTCAGTCCTGCCTCACCACAAGGACACACTGCTGACTCACATTCCTCTTCCTCATCAGCTTCCCATATCTGCACTGCTCTCCAAGTACCAGCTTCAGCTACTGCACAGATATTTTTTCAACACGGATACTAAAACTTTATTTTGCCCATAATGAACTGCATGAAGTTTCCCTCAATCCATTTTTCCAGTCTGACAAAATCCTTCTATAAAGCATCCCTACCCTGCTCATATCAACTGCTCCTGCTCCATGTAATATCATCCACAAACTTGCTGTGGACGCCCTTTTTTCCATTGTCCAGGTAGTTAACAGCAATATGGAACAGCATCAATGTCAGTAGTAACCCAGGAAAACAGGAATTCCTTCTTTTTCCTTGTCTGCCAGACGATAACTGCAATTTGGCTGGCCTATCAACTCAAGTTTCCTCTGAGGACTACTAAGATTGCTTTGGGAGCAAAGACATCTCCAGAATCACTATCTGACCATTTTGTCTCTACCCAAAGGGCAACATGATCTAAGTACAACAGCATAAGGTGGCTTCTCCTTGAAGTACAAGAATGCCATCAGTAATTATCTGTCTCCATCTGCTAAGTTTCAAGTGTTTTAAGTTTCTTCCCTGCCCTGAGCTATTTGTGTACATGTCAGAAAGAAAACAAACAAGAAAGAGACAAGGAGAACTTTGCAAAACTTGTTTTGGTGGGTTTCTTTCCCAAAGGTCCTTTGAAGAGCTTTCAAGTTCAGAAACTTCATAGAACGGAAAGAATTTTATATTTTTGGTGTATGAAGGCATGGCACAACTATTTGTAATAAAGTAAATGCACATACTGAATGTCAGATTAACATGTTAAGGTTGGGTTCTTTGGCTTGTACTCAGAGAGGGGCTGGGATTAGAAAAAAGCAGGAAAGCATAAATAATATTGATATCAATTTGTCATTTTTTCACAGAAAATAAGTTTGCAGACAGTTTCTGTGGATGAAGCGCATCACCACCTTGGGCCTTTGCTAAAAGCATATGCAAACTGGTGGCACATATGGTGCTCCAGGGAATTTGGAAGCTAACAATACTCACAGCTGCTAAAATAAGCCTTTTCAAAGAAGTAAATTTACCACACCACTGTGTCCTCCCCACATTCAAGTGCATAAAAAATTTACAGATATCTGCATTTGTCATACAGATGCTTTGAAACACCAACACCAAAACCCCCAGAAAACTATTAGTGAACAAACCTGGGAAACATGGTAATCCAAACAGGAATCAATGACGGCACTACTGTATCATATCCTACATGGAGAGTTTAAAATGTAAACAATTCCTATGATAAGCTATTGAATTATTTTAAGAAACAAAATCAAAATCTCTGACTTAACAATGATTTTCTTTTGTCTTCAGCATATTCCTTCATTCCCCATGCAGACTTTTGTGTGGATAACCATAGCATTAATAATCCCACAGACTATGAAAATACAAGGAGGAAATAATCATTACTTGAGGCTGTGCAGATATTTATAAGGCAAGGAAAATGAACACATAGTTCTTGACAGCACCCATGGTGCTTTTACGCAGTTACATGAGAGAGGAAAAAAAAGTGACTCAGGAATCAAAATAAAAATCAGACTTTGTTCTAATATGGGATAGAGGAAACAGCTTTCCCATTAGAGGACAAATAAATATCACCAACTGCCCGACACAAAAGGGAAGAGGAAAACAACAGGAAAACTTGCCAGCTGGGGAAAGCGGCAAGCAATGCCAAGGATCATTCTAGGGCTGCAGCTGCTTTTCTCTGCCAAGTTTAAAGTTTAAACAGTTAGCTGTTCTAAAAGTATATTCTAAAAATGCCACTAGGGAGTCAAATACTGACCTTGTAAGGAAAAATTCCATCAAGAAGCAGTAAATTTCCAGGATACCAGGAATTTTGCTAAAAGTCATCTCATGATTTCCCAGGTTCAGGATCAAAACAGCTATTCCAAAAATGCAACCAATGTTGCTTTTTTCCAGCTCACATCTCTACCCACAGAGTTGCCAGTCTCCCATGTGCCTGTCTGAATTCAGTTCTGCACATCCCACTCCAAAGGGAACAACTTCTAGACTGAGAATGTTGCTACTACTATATCATCACAAATCTATTTTTACTGGGTGATGCACAGGGCTTCTGGGAAGACAGCAGATATAACATTTCTCTCAGTATTTTAAGATTATGCATGTACAGTATTGCTCTCAGCCATACTATTTGTGGAGATTTTAAAGACACATTGCTGATAAGCTTATTTCCAAGTATTTCAGGACACAAAAGGGCTAAATCTATTTATAATATTTAAAAAAAAACAACCTAAGGAAGAAGTATCAAGTATCATATAACAGTGTGCTTGCAACTAAACTGTAAAGTATAACGTTTTTTGATTTATTGTTTTTAAGAGAAAAAAATCTGTCTGTATGGCATAGCATTTATATCAAGTGACATGAAGGATGATCATTTTTGTGTTATTGATGACACCTTTGTGTTATTTCTGAGAGTTTAACAGAAACTCTCTCAAATGGATGATGAAGGAAGAAGAAGTGACACAAAGGTGCCCAAACAGCAACAACAAAAAAGAGATTCATTATGTAACATCCACACTTAGGCTTCAAAGCTATCACATACAGTATCAGCTGGAAAAAGCATAGCAAAGACAGGTGCAGGAAGAAGCCCAGATCCATAAGCACAGTGTCATGTCCTGTAACACCTCCAGAATGAGCTGACACTTATTTTAACCACTCAAGACAACCAAAAAACATTTATTCCTGATTACAAATTTTAGCCAGAAATTCTGCTACCTCTTCTCTTGAATCAGAAGCAACTGAATGATCTAAAATTCACCATTTTTGAGGGAACAGGGAGATGCAATTTTTTTCCCCAGTAGTAACAAGGGTGACCAGTACCCAATGTGCGTGAGGAGCTACTCTGCACTGAAGGTGATTATTTGCCAGAAGACTAGATGACTATCATCAGATATTGTTATAAGAGCTTAAATATCTATGTAGCAAGCCTAACAAAAAGGAGAAACCACTGGAAACCACAAACATTATACTAAAAATGGGCAGAATTCTACTACTACCTGACAGTTCATTATTCTATAGTCTTCCCCTCCACGATTATCCCCACAGAAGCAATTCAATCATGGTTATTGTATTTCACTGCTATTTCAGAGCAATCAGCATGGCTGTTACTTTCAGTGACAGTCAGACAAATCTCTAAGGCAATATACA
>NW_008689383.1:3549-5288 GCF_000695815.1 Acanthisitta chloris
GTTACAGAACAAACTGGCCCACAAAACAGGAACCTCAAAATCTTACTTCAGCCACAGAAGTCTTATCAAGTGACACAGAAGGAGAAAGAAAAACTAAATACAGAATAGGACAAAGAGTTTTGCCGTAAGTACAGAGTGGCTCAACTACATTCAAGAACAATTAAAAAAAATAAAATAAAAATTTAATATTCACGTCAAACAAGTCAGTTAAAAAAATGCCTCCTTAACAAAAGATGTGTGCCAATCCTTTCCTCTGGTACTAATGATATTTAAAAGTTCAAGTGTCAAGATATGTAAAAGTTCAAAGAAAGTTTATCAAGTGTCTAATTATCAGATAGTCGCTGTATCTTCCGGAGGTATGAAGGGAAGAAAAGATATCTGGAATGCATTCAAGACAAAGACGGAAGTTTTAAAAATAAACCTAATTACACACACTGCCACTGGCTCACCAGTTTCACTGTGACTGTTAGAGTGAGGAACTTGTAGTGAAGAACATTTACCTTTTTTCTTTTTTAAATTGGACACGAGTTTCACAAAAACCCAAACTATTCTCTGTGATATCTAGATGATCACTGGGAACCTTCACAACACAAAGGCTCTATTTCATCATATGTGTTTCTCATTGCAGTCAGTGCTGTGTACCACAGCCTTTAAGCTTCACAAATCTTACTGTTATTGTGCAGTCTGATGCAAAAAAACCCAAACAAACCACCAAACATTACCATGAGCTATTTCTAGGCAATGTCAGGATGCTAAAGACAAAAATTCAGAGGAAGATCACATATCATGACAGTAGGCAAAAGAGTACAAGGCTAGGACTTCATGAACTATGGCAGACATCTCAGATAAAATGATTTTCAGGAGTCCGAGGAGAGAACAGAAACTTTTAAGCCACAAAGTGCTTTGTACAAAGCAATGTCTGGCAAGCTCTGAACCAGATCATTAAGGAAAGGGTTCCTCTAGTAGGATGTGAGGGTCATCAGCTGCACAGGAGGAGCAGGCTGGCTGCCTTCACACCTACAACACCCTTCCCTTCTGAGGAAGGGCTCAGCAGCAGCTGTGGCTGAGTATGGAAACTGAAAGATACTGAGCTCTAAGTCTAAAACCCAAACTTGACATATTCCCTATCGTACAGAAATTAGCTAGAGAGATGAGAATGTTAGAGCTCCACATGATTCATTTGGGTTCTGATAATAAATGGTGTGCAAACATGTTTAGCTGTTGAATTCAGCCAAAGTAGAACATCTGTATGTCTGCTTCCAAACCAAACTTCAAAGGAGAAAACTCACTCTATACAGAAAGGACTGTCCTGATCTGAGAAAAGGCTGTTTGATCGACTGCCTACCTTCTTATGCACTCCACTTACCCTATCACCTCACTCAAAACCTTTTCTGTTCTCTTGCATCTCTTCTTTCAATTCCCTCCACCTCAATAGACTTGTTTCCCTTGCTGTATGTGTATCAGCAATCTCCTACACATAGAAGCACCCGCACACACTTGCACATCCTGCTCACACTACAACTCCCTTCTCCCTCCCAGCCTGCAGCCCAGACAAGAAAGGATAGAAGAATATGACAAAAGCAACAGTTGAGCCTCTTATGAAGGCCTCACTGAGCAGATTGCAGGTAGTACATGGTCCCAAAGCAACATGGGACCCTTAATTTACAACCTGTTTAAAACCTGCACTCTACGTTTGGGCAGAACATGCATTTTGCCTTTCCACCTCTTTTTCCTTCTTA
>NW_008689384.1:0-552 GCF_000695815.1 Acanthisitta chloris
AAATTGGGGAAAAAATGGGGAAAAAATAAAAAAAAAATTTCAAAAATTGGATGAAAATTGGGAAAAAATTGGAAAAAACTGGGGAAAAATTGGGGAAGTATTAAAAAAAATTAAAAACAAATTAAAAAAATTGGAAAAAAATTGAAAGAATTGGGGAAAAATAAAAAAACGTAAAAATTTGGAAAATAGTTAAAAAATTGGAAAAAAATGGGGAAAAAATTGGGGAACAAATGGGAAAAAAATGGAAAAGAAATTTCAATAATTGGATGAAAATTTAGGAAAAAACTAGGGAAAAAATGAAAATGAAAAAAATTGGGAAAAAATCGAGAAAAAATAAAAAAAATTGGAAAAAATTGGGGAAAAATTGGGGAAAAATTTATAAAAATCAAATTTAAAAAATTGGATTGGGGAAAAATTGGGGAAAAATTTATAAAAATCAAATTTAAAAACATGAGGGAAATCTTGGGAAAAAATGGGGAAGAAATGGGGGTATAAAAATCAAATTTAAAAACATGAGGGAAATCTTGGGAAAAAATGGGGAAGAAATGGGGG
>NW_008689385.1:0-1719 GCF_000695815.1 Acanthisitta chloris
CAGGACCCGCTGCATGTTTCCACAAACGCATTATTCTGGTGGGGTTCTTGTTCCTGTCTCCGGTCGTGTTTATTCCTTGAGCAATATGGATTTCTGGTGGTGTTTAGAAGGTTGTTCCTATTGAATGTGTTGGAACTGACGTTGTTGTTGTTGTTGTTCTCTGTTCAGGCACCAGAATTTCCTGAGTTTGCGGCCAAAGTTCAGGAAGCGATAAGTTCCTTGGGTGGCAGTGTTTTTCCCAAACTTAACTGGAGTGCTCCAAGGGTAAGAATTGACTCCCAAAACTTGTAAGAGGTGTTCCCATCAGGAACTGGTTTTGTTTGTTTTATCCGAAGGCACTGGAAAGGGGAAGGGGATGTGGCTCTGCTGAAGGGAGAGGTGATGGGATTGGTGCAGTGTGGTACAGCAAACTGCTCTGCTGGGGAGAGCTGGAGGGTGGTGGTGCATGTTTGGGGAGGCTGATGCGAGGCAGCACTGACTGTCTCACCTGAGGCTGTGTCTGGGCACAGGTAACAGTGGGAGGCTCAGGCCTCTCGTTTAGGATGCTGGTTAGAACCTTTGCCTGAGAGAGATGAAAAACCTTGGAATAGAGAAACAAAGTGTGGACATCCAAATGAAAGAAGATCTCCAAAATTCAGAAGGGTCAAAGAAGGATTTCTACTCCTTAGGAAATAGGAGATTATAATTAAATTTCTAAGACACAAATTAATTTGGACAAACAGAAGACTAATTGCTGCAAGTTATCTGAGTTTGTGCAAACGCCAAAAGAAGGAAATGAACTCAGATTAAGAAATCCTCTCTCCAATAGGAATTTGGAAAAAAGCTCTTCAAAAAGCAATAAACTTCCACCTAGTTATTTTCAGGTACTCAAACTCACCACAGGAGAGGTGCACCCAAATGCTGTTGTGTCACACTCTCAAGGGAAGCTGTTTGGTGCAGCGTTTCAGGAAGGTTCATGGAGGCAGTAAGGCAAAAGCTTAGGGATTTTCATGAATTTACTCTGCTTCTTGCAGAGTATTCATAAGAAAAACAGTAACTATTGTGTCTCCTGTAACAGCTAATGAAGTTTTCCTCAAAATTAAATGACAATTTTCTGCTTGTATTTCAAATGTTGCATAATATTTAGGTGGATGTGCAGCTTGTGCTCCTTCCTGCTAGTAAAGGTGCGTCTCTGGGTAATCTCTTGTTTGTTCAGGATGCCTACTGGATAGCAATGAACAGCTCCCTGAAGTGTAAAGCTCTCAGTGACATCTTCCTCCTCTTCAAGAGTTCAGACTTCATCACCCGAGACCTCACCCAGCCGTAAGTACACAGCGTTGTCTGTAGCAGGCAGAGGGAGCAGAGCAAACCAGGGAGGGGTGGTGGGAAGGTGGGAGGTGCACGATGGCACTGGATTAAGGCCATCCCTACTGAGTTGCTTCCACGAGCAAGTGATGTTTTAGGGTTGATATTTGCCGTCACACAGGGTGTGATTGTCAGGGATGTCCTGTGAAGGGCAGGAGTTGGATTGGTGATCCTCAAGGTCCTTCCAGCTCTGAACATTCTGGGATTCTGGGGTTTGTTTTTGCCTTCCCACCCCTCTTGGCCTTACCTTGTTGCCACTCTCCTTATTGGTGCCACTCCTCATGGACTTTACCAGGTCTCTTTCAAATGTTAAAGCTGCTGAGGTTTGTGTGGCTGCCTGGAAGGTGCCTGAGGCTTCTGCTAACACGTTTCTAG
>NW_008689385.1:1729-14150 GCF_000695815.1 Acanthisitta chloris
TGAACATAAGGCAGGTCTTGAGCAATGCACTCCTGGAACCATGACTAGGGATAACAGTTGCAGGTAAAATTACAATGCTTTGAGTGTATTTTATTTGCTCACATTGAGAGAGTATTTAATTATACAGGAACAGTTTCCTCCTGTAGTACCTGCATCTGATTCTTCTCACTCAGTCCTAAAGTACAGCCTTTGTCTGAAAGAGGGTGAAGTTATTGGAATTTAATGATCTTGTTAATATCACTACTCCTGCTGTTTTCAGACAAGCAGAAGTTCTAAGAGGCAGTCCGTGGCTTGGTGCCTGAGAGGTTGTTTTCCAGTGGTTATTCAATGCTTATTTATGTTGCTGCAGTACTTAGGAGCCTCAGTCAAATGCAGGGCCCTTGTTCTAGGTGCTTTTTAGAGGGTTACCAAGCATAATAATCTCATGTTCAGTAGCTTAGGACCTGACACAACTGTCTTGTCTAAACTGTGAAAATGGCTGCGCTAATGCCATGCGTCTGCCTTCCTTTTTTGCTCCTGTAATGGCACTCTCTTGCCCCAGCTTGTTGGTGCATTAAAATCCAGCATCTCATCCTCATCTCTGCATTTGTGCAGTGCTGCAGTCCAATTCTGATGTTGGGTTTTACATCATGTCTAACCTGCAGCGTTGTGAGGTGCAGGGGAAGGGAGTGAGGAGGAGGGAGAAGACAGTTTGAAAAGTATGCTGGACTTAGGAAACAATTGTGAGTATTGAGAGCTCATGATTCTGGGAGCATGGAGAATGAAAGGGACAGGGAAGATGAGAAGTGAGCGAACAGTGATTCCCAGGAGACTTGGCTGCCTCAGCAAGGAGCTGCTTTCCCTGGTTTCCCCTGAGAGATGGGGTATCTTGAAGGTGGCTTGCTCAGAGGGTTGGGCACTAAAATCCAGTGTCTCCTGTGTTGTCGTGGCTTTCAGGGCTGAGTCTGGAGGGTTTGAGATGAACTGTGTGCTTTGTGAATGGGAGCCCATACAGAGTTTGTATTCTGCTGTCCTCAGAGGCTCAGCAAAACGTACCCTGAGCTCCTTGCAGAATTCCTGTCTGGTTAACCACTTTCTAGTGAGTCTGTGACAGAGTCAAGTGTTTAGCAAGCCTCACTCGATTTCGATGTGGCGACTCTGTGTGTGTGCTCTCAGTTCAGGCCATCTGTATGGCAGAATAAGTTGACCAGCAGTGAAACAAGTCACTGCATTTTCTGTCAGGCTTGGTCTCCTGTTAGGTAAAGTCAGTGCCTCAGCTATTGCCCTCTCCAGTCAGCACTGACTGGGTGAGAGAGGCAGTGAAGACATTCTGGTTCCTGTGGTGGGAGATCTCACAGCATGGGTGTTAGCCTGAGCCATCAGTAATTCCACCTTCAGCTCCCACCAGACTCAGAGCAGCCTGCAGCAGACATGCTCCCTTGAGCTGAGCCTGCTGTGAAGAGCAGCCTCCAGGGAAAGGCAATGCCTCAAACTGCAGTGGCTCAGGCCTTCAGGCTCCTCGTGCACTGTGCTGAAGACAGCACAGCTCAGCCAGTGGGTGGTGACGTGGTGTGGGATCATCACCTAATCTACAGGTTAAATTTCATTTGACATGTCTTGCATTTATTTCCCTCTCTATAAAATCTGATCTAATGTAGGTACAAGTTTGGGGTTTGGGTGTTGTTTTTGTCAGAACAGACTCTGTTTAGGTATGGGCCCTGCAGCCCTGCGGGTCCCAGAATGTCAGTGGAGGTTGTACTCAGGACCAGGGGAACGTGTGTCATTTGTAAAATCACTTCAGCCTCTGTGTATCTCCTGTTTTATTAACGTGATTAAAGCACATGTTACTGTCCAGTCTGTGCATGGTATTTCTGAATTACTGAGTTGTGTGTACAGAATGTCCCAAACAGTGCAGTGATTATTGCTGACTGACAGCAGTGGTCGTCCTTAATTATGCTGTTGATTAGCTGCCAGTTCCTAGGCTTGAGCAAGCAGAAATTAAAAATGTAGCTGGCACAGGAACCTGGAGTGCTGAACAAATGAAAATTGCCTCTATAATACTTCTAAATCCCTTGGAAGGGCTACTTGGAGAGAGGATAAATGCACTATATTTCTACTTCTTCCTTTAGTACTCAGTATGGTCTAAAGGTCTCTTGCCCTGCATCAGTAACAGCTGAAATGCTCTGTACCCTCTCTTGTTGTTTTGTATTCTGTGCAATTGTATGAACTTAAAAATCCACTTTGTGGGTCATTACATGGTAAACATTTTGCAATGTCAGTTTGAAGATCTGTTCTCAATCCAGAAATTAAGCCAGACTCGGACCTGCTCCCCAGGTCTCTGTGTATGCACTGAAGAGCTCAGAATGAGTTAACTTTCCTGCTTGTTAATTTGGTATAAACTGACAGAGACATCAGGGTGATGCCCTCATTGATGCAGTTGTGCCGTTTCTGCCTCAGAGCAGATGCTGCACTTCCCTTAGCTGAGCTCACAGAAAATCCTGTGTGTGGTGTGATCCTTCCCAGGCTTTAGTGTCAGCTCTCAGGAGCTCAGCGTTGTGGATAGGTGATAAAACATCCCTTTCCTGCTGGGACTGCTGCTAAATGATTGAAGCTTCTCTTTGGAACAAAAATCCCTTTAAGCCCTCACGAGTGTTTTGGTTCAGAACACGTTTTCTTCCTCACTATTTGGGTGGGTGACTGTTTGGTTAAGGCATGATGGGTTGCTCACCTTGACGCTGGTAGAAATGTTAGTTACACTTTTAATAGCACCATATTAGCTAAGCTTGAGTATATCATGCTCATTAGTAGCCCCAAAAATCTTTCAGGGACTGTTCCTGTTCCACAGGACAGCAAAGGATGGTTTAATGTAAAGTGTTCTTCTGTTCTCATCTCTGTAAAAATCACAACTGTAGAGGGGAAATAGGAACTCTTGTAAGTTCAGCCTCGTCGCTGCGCTACCTAATGCAGAGAACATCTTTTGCAGGGATTGCCCTTTGGCTTATGATGGAGAGTCAGCAGGAGATACACTTTGTTTAGGCCTTGGTTAGAATGGAAGTTTCTGAGAACTCAGCTGAGGAAATCTGCCCTTGGCTGAGGTTTGGCCCATAAGGCTCCTAAGCTCCTTGTTTGACTTGAAGACCTGGGAGATGTCTGTCCTTGCTTTCCAGCTACCATTCTGCCTACCTTTGTGGTACAGACTTCGTGCTTCTCAGTGCTGAATCCCAAGGTGTCAAGAAGCTTTCCCGAGGTGTGGAGGAGTGGCAGCCTGTGTGCTCCCCACAGAATGCAGGAGGATGTGCCTTGGCACTCCTGATGCCTTTTAGCAAGAGCAGGAGCTGTTGGTCTGGGCTTCAGTATAACCTGTTTCAGGGTAGGCAGAATGTGGAAAGTGAGGTCTTTGATGATGACATTTTTCCTTGAGGTTTTACTCTCACCCCATTTTCCCTAGCAATTCGCAGTGTAGGACAAGATCCCCTTGTGACTGCATGAATTTTTGATTTCTTTTCATCCTCAAAGTTCCAGCAAGGTTCAGTATTCAAGGAATAAAGATACAGTTCCAAGGCCGTTAGAAGTTTCTCCTTTGATTTTTATTCTTTTTTAATTAAGTTTTTAAAATATGCCAAGAGGTGACAGCAGGGAAGTGTCAAGGACAGAATGAATCTTACAGTTCTCACCATAGTCATAGCAGTTCCTCATTACCCACAGAATGACCTCAGTGGTTGGCAGAGGAGTTTGTGGCTTTCCTAGCAGGATGAGCACTGGAGATCCTGAACCCTTCCTAAATGGCTCTTTTCAGTGCTGAGAGCTGAACTGCATCGTGGCTTTGTAGTGTGTCCTGTTGTCAAGTGTGTGTGTTAGGAGTTTAACACAAAGCTGCTGCAGGTAAAGAAGCCTTGATCCTTCTGTTCTTGACATCTAGCTACGTAAACAAGCAGTTGACCACAGCACAGGCCTGTGAGCAATAGAGTTTGATCCCTTTGCCCTTAGCAGTACTCAAAATGACAGTTCTCTGAGGCTTCAGAAAAGAGAGCACAGATATCTCTCTGTCTGGGCATCCTGGAGTTTTTCTGCTTGTTCTCTCAAGTACTTCCAAACCTGAATGGGGTGTGGGTTAAAGGAACCCCACTTAGCCTTTTGCCTCTGGTGATAAAAGGGCCGTATGTAATAGCTGAGCTCAGATGTGGTTGGACAGTTAATGCTACAATAAGCTGGTAAAAATATGAAATTACAACCTCAAGGTTTTTGCTGTGTTCTCCCATTTTCCCTCATTTGCACTCAGTCCTGTGCCATTGAGGCTCAAGAAAAATACCCTTACTGTGTCTTGAAGTGTTTTTGCCTATATTCATTGTTTTGCCTGATTTGGCAGCAGTACCTGAGCAGTCTGTGGGGCTTGGAATGGCACCAGGGATTTAGTGTTCTGACCTACAGGGGAAGAGGAAGTGTCTTTCCCCACACAGCTCTCACCCAGAATATGGGAGGGTTGAATTCAGACCGTGCACAGGGCTGGGCTTTGGCTGCTGGAGAAGGCTGTGTGCTACTGGAGAGGAGCAGAGTGCAGGCACCCCAGTCTCAGGCATGGAATTCTGTGGGAGGTAATACAGATCCCAGTGTGCAAGGGCTGTAAAACCACACATGCTGGACTTCAGCTGCCTTCTTATATACAGGTTATTATTGGCTTTGTAGGGGGGGAGTAGGATAGGCACATGTTCTTTTAGGGGAGGAAATTGGAGTGTAGCAGAACTGTGAGCTCTCATGGGTTTGTTTCTGCTGCCTTGACATACCTGAAATGTGGAGAATATCAGCTGTAGCTGAAGGATGTTATCTGTTTACATAGGCTTACAGCTAGCTAGGAGTGTTTGATCACAGCAGTCTGGGAAAGCCTCTCTGCTATTGCCCTACTTCTCTGCGTGTTGTGGGTATTAAAGTTACACCAGAATGTGTGAAGTCTATTTGTGTTGGCAGCATACAGACTGAGCTCTGGGGGTAGCTGCTCATCCAGAGCAAAGCTGTGCAGATGCTGTGCTCGCGGGGGGATGTGAGACCCTGGACTGCAAGAGAGACCAGAGAGACATGGCATGTCATGGCTCAGCCATTGCCCTCTGCTGAGCTCTGTGCACCCAGCAGTTTGTGGCCAGCGAGGTCAGCGAGTAGCCGTGGAAGGAAAACGCATGTTCTGCTCTGAATTCCTTATGAAAGTTGCAGAATTTATTGCAGGGTTTGCTGTGAAAGAGCAAAAAGGCACGTGGAAGTTGGCTTGGGTTATAGCTGCCTCCGTTCCCAGCGGTTCCTGGAAGGAGACACAGAGTCAGCTACTCACAAGGGACAAAGCCTTGACATCTGCTTGCAGCTATGGGGACAGCTCTGTTTATTCCCACTCTGGAGAGGTTTGTGAGGGTATTTCTTAAAGCTCTTCATTCAGAAAGATGCTGTGCTGTGGAATCAGCGGTGCCGGTCTGTGTCCTTTGTTCATGGAAATGAGCCGCTCTGAGGCACGAGGATGTGTCTCTGTCGTGTGCTGTGGCAAGTTAAACATTAAGAGGACTCAGGGAAACGTGCTGCAGTGAAACTGGATGGGATTGCTCAGGGTCATCTGGCTCTTTGAGAATTCAGCCATGCCAGCCTAACAGAGCACAGGGCAAGGAGCAGCACTGTTGATTCCGTCAGAAATAAACCAACAGTGAATGCACTCATTTTAGCCACGTCCCTGTCCAGGCTGAAGTGCTGCCAAATCACATTAAAAGGAAAGAGGTGAATTTTACCTTTCTTTCCCCCCGCCACGATTGTCACAATGAGGATGTTATTGACGTGTTGGATTTGCTTGGTTTGTACACACTGGAAATAATTCACCAGTACTTCTTGTGTTGCACAGTTTGGGGTTATTTTTCTCTCTGTGGCTAAAATCTTATATGTAAAGCAAATTTTGACACCTGTGCCTTATTTTTCCAGGTTTATTCATTGTACTGATGATTCCCCTGATCCTTCCTTGGACTATGAGGTAGGACCGTGTGTGATTTCCAAGTGGTTTAAAGGAGTTGCTCCCAGGCTGGTGCAGTTTGTGCCTGGGGGTGTGTCCATAGAACTCGTTTTCTTTGGCTTGTTGCTGTTGCTTGGGCAGTGAGGGGAGCTCCAGTCCCAAGGAGTTCATTTAATTGCAGATCGGGTGAGCTAAAGTTCAGCTTTGTGAAGTTTCCTTGCAATCTCCCGTGTCTGTCAGGTTTTTGACAGGAAGGACAAGTTCAGTAGCTGAAAGTCACATATTCCTGGTGGTGTGCTGCTTGTGGGAGGTTCCTGGGGGAGAGGCTTGCTGCAGTGTCTGGGGACACCCTGCATTGCTCTGTCATCTCTTGCTTCCTGTGTCTGTTACCAGGCTGAAATGTTCAGCTGGAGACGCTTGAAACTGTCAGTGTGGAGCTTTTGTGGTAGCATCCAGTCATGTCTCTAATAGTAATCCTTGTGTAAATACACCATTTGTCACCGTCCTGTGGGCTGAAAGGGCTTCAGAGGAGTGAATGAGCCCTGTTTATTCTGAAGCACTGTCGAATGTGCTTTAAAGACACAGGACGTGTAAAAGTTGGCACAGAGTTTTGTGCTTACACTGCAGTTAGCAATGTAATGTCATCTTAGCTCACTGAGGCTTTGCTGCTGCAGTCATGGGGTGTTGGGAGTTCCCAGTGTGCAGCAGCAGGAGCTGAGGCCTTCAGAGGAATGGATCCATCTGAATACTTCAGCTCAGGAAACACAGGAGCTTGAGAAAGTGCCAGAGATGCTTTAATTACCAGGCAGTCTGTCCTATTGACTGCAATAGTTTGCTTTCTATTTCTGCCCCGTGTCCTTATTTCAACTGGTTTGCGCCTCCAGAGGCGTCACAGAGTTCTGCTTGGGTGTGTACCAGAATAGAGGGTGATGTGGGTAAATTTAATCCCACTCTGCAGCTCCTGGGAGCAACTTCTGCCAATTCCATGGCAGATTTGTTGTGTTGTACAGCAGGGTTTGTTTTCCATGCTTTATCACTCATGTAACCTGGAAGCTGTTTCATAAATGATTTCACAGTTACAAATACTGTACAAGGGGGAAGAGTGTAAGATATCAAGGTGGGAAGGGGCTCAGGAGGTCTCCAGTTCATTCTCATGCTCGAAGCCAGGTACGCAGTGAGTACAAAAGGGGTTGCTTGGCATTTTATCAGGTCTGGTCTGTAAACCTCTGTGGGCAGAGGCTGCATAGCCTCTGAGGGAGCTGTTCCAATGCCTGACAGGTCCTCATGGTGAAAACATTTCTGACATCCAGTCTGAACATTGCTGCTCTAAACTAGCACTAGACTGTAGAGGTGCCTCTCAGCCAGAGCATTCTGTGATCCTCTGAAATTAACAGTAGCTCTAACTGCTGTGAAGTAGTTACTAAGATGATTCTGTGAACTGCAGTATCTTAAAGGGTACAGCAAAGCTGTAGGCCTAGAAGGCATAACAGCTGACAAAAAGTTCCCTGTTACCTTTCTGAAACAATTCTGTCATTTCTTTTAGCTCGTGCTCCGCAAATGGTGTGAACTGATCCCTGGGGCAGAATTCAGATGCTTTGTCAAGGAAAACAAGCTTTTAGGTAAGGGTTTCCTTAGAGACAAAATGATTCTGAGGAGTTTCTCTGGTTCCTTGAATGAGAGCTAAATCCGAAGACAATTCCTGTCACACCTCGTTTCTGACATTGGTGGTTTCTGCTTTCTGTAGCTGCAAGTGTGGTGTGCCACTCTTGGCTTTCCATTGCATTTGGGACTCTGTCAGCACAGCACAGCTCTCCATGGCAGGGGGAGGGTTCTTAGTTTAATTGTTCCTTCAGCGACTTCACCCAGGGGCTGTTTCTTGAATTTCTGTTCGGGAGCAAATTGTGTCAGCTCTGACTTCTGGAATGAACACAGAGTTGTGTGGCTAAAACGTGGCCCCATGTGGATGTTCTGGGCAGCAAGTTGGGGAGGTCAGAACACACCCACAGGTGCATGAGGTGTCTGAGTCCATGTGATACTCAGTGTGGCTTGGTCAGAAAACCTGTCAGTCTGTTACTCTGGTTCCAAATCCTAGATGTGAAAGGTTTCAAGTGGTGCTGCACAGTGAGGGGACCCACGGGGAGCAGGGGGTGCTTCAGGAGAACAGGCACCTTGTGCTGGAGCAGGTGTGTCAGGCAGCTCAGGGGTCTGTTTGGCTGCATTACACTCCTCTGGCCGTGCTGACTGTCCTGCTGACTCCAGCAGGAGCTGAGACATCCAGTGCACATAGAGGTGCTGGAGTTGAGGGTTTGCTCTCAGGCTGAGTACTGCTCTGGAGTTGGGATTTGATTTTCATGTGGTCTGCCACGGACCCCTTAGAGATGAGCAGAAATGCAAATAGCACAGGGCTAGTGCCCATTTGTTCTTAACATGTTTGAGTCATTCTGCCTGGACTTTTCTAACAAGGGAACGTTGTAGCAGTGGTGCGGCAGATCCAGACTTTACGGGAAGGAAGGTGAGGTTTGGGGTTTAATATCAACCAGGTTTGCTTATTGTCCCATGCCTACATATTCTCAAGCACTAAGATCCTTGTCTCCAAGTGTTCTGCCTGGATTCCTGATGACATGAAGGCAACAGACATTAGCTGTGTAGTCCCGTCTCCTTTTCAGCACGGTGACTGTGGGCTTGTTTTGGATGTGCCCTTTTGTACCTCTTGGGAGCTGTCAGCCACTTGTTGCTCCATCCTGTCTCACCTCTCTGAATATTGCAGAGCATACTCCCTGTTCTTTGATTCCTGCTCTGGGTGTCCCGTGGAGCTGCACACAGGTGTTCTGAGATGTGATAATCCACGTGCTGTCAACATGCACCATTCTCCTAAGCCCTTTTTATTGGCCGTTTCTTCTGGTGCTCCCACACTCATCTTCCCGTTCTGTGTCCACTTATGCCAACTGCAGGTTTATTACAGTTCTCTGTAGCAGAGTTTATCTTGCTAATAGCAGAGATTCTCCATTAACTTGGGTATTGCTTAATGCCTACTGAAGGGAGAAGGGCTGCGTCCTGTCCTGTTCTGTGCTGCTGGGACACCACAGCTGCCAGAGATCTGCATCACTAATAACCTCTGAAACATCTGAATGCAGATTTATTGCAGAACATATACGTAGTAATATTTACTTTCAGATGTCTGGCTAATTAAACACTCTGTACGTTTCATTACTAGGTTTTGAAATCTAGTGGATCTGCCAATGTGCGTTTTTTTAGCAAGCACTCCGGCTGCATCTCTCAACATAGCTCCAGGATTTCTCACGATGTGTTCCCATGCTCTTTACATTAATGAGCCTGTCAATCACCCTCAGGAGTGATCCTGGCAGTGCAGTGAATGATTTTCCAGTTACACATCTGCATCCCCTGAGATGCCACGTTCTCTCGGTTTTGGTTTTCCCACCCGAGTTCAGCTTTGCAGTGGTGATAAAAATTCAGAGTTCCACTGACACCATAGACCTTTTATGTGAACTCTGTGAAAAGCACACATGCCTGGAGGTAGTCAGCCGTGGCCCTGCAGTAAAATTCAAACTCTGTGGTTCGTGCGTGGCCAGAACAGCAAACTGAAGTCATTGCCACGGCTGTCTCGGGCGTTCTCTCTCCCCGTGCAGCCTGAGTTCCTCAGTCTGCAGTGGTGGGGCAGGTCCTGGTTTGACATTTGTCAAGCAGAGTGTTGCGATGGCTTGGCACATCCTGTGTGAGAACTTCTGTCCCTCGAGGTGTGTGCAAGGGGATAGTCCTGTGATGTCGCTTTAGACTTTTGTCTTGGAGACAAACTGATGTCTGGAATGAAGAGCTTGTGATGTAGCTGGGATAGTTTATCTAGTGTCAGACAGGCAGGAAAGCCCTCCAGGGAGCAAGTGGGAGCAGTGAGGTATTGGACTGTGTGCCATCTCGTTGATGTGGGGATCCAGGGTTTCACCCCGGTGCCCTATCAGACAGGTATTATTCCACACTTAAAAATGGGTTAAATGCTCAGATCTATCGTCTTTGCTGTTGTGCAAGCTTAGCCTCTTCCCCTTTCATTGCATGGTTCTACATTGTGGTCCCTACATCTGATGTGCAGAACAAGGCTTTTGACAAGAGTAGCCAGAGGGAATCAAACTGAAGGGAAAAGACAGGAACTGAAAACTTAAACATAGGTAAATGTTCCTTCTGAAATTCACTTCAAAATAGGCAAAGTGTGTACATAGGACATGAGGTTCACAGAGCTGTCCAAGGACCAGATTCCTACTGGAAGTACTTTGAGTACAGGAGAGTGAGAGTAAGTCACTGGTAATGGTTGCAGCTTGGGAGAGCCCCATCCCATAACTGATCACATGCCTGTGCCTGGGAACTGCAGCTTGCCTGCTGTGTTTGTTGCATGCCTAGAGCTCTTCATAACCAACTAAAATTTTTGGCAGGTATATCACAGAGGGACTACACCCAGTACTACGACCATATCTCCAAGCAACACGAGGAGATCTGTAGAGCCATACAGGAGTTTTTCAAGAAACACATACAGTATAAATTCTTGGATGAAGACTGTAAGTATCCTAAGGATATCTGTGGCTACACATCTCTCTTCAGAGCTATTGCTTTCACAGGGTTTGGTTATTTTCAGCTTGGGAGTCTTACAGCTCTTGTGGCTAGAGTATGAAGAGCAGGGAAGGCTTTGAGTGGCTATAAAACTGGCAGCAGGCTGGAGTTTTGCAGGAAAACACAACAAGTGAGTGAGAAATCCCTTCAGAATGTATAATGACTTCTTGTATTTTTTAAGGCTTGTATTTTACAAGTCTATTGTAAAATTTCATACCTGGGAAGTGACATGGGAGATGCTTGACAAAAGGCATTCACTAGTAACAACACTTGTTTATAAAGATGTTGTCAAGTGTTTGCTGCTAAATTATTGATTTATTCCTTGAAGAAGGGACTTCTAAGTTTCTTTTCAAGAAGTTTTAATAATTTCTCCTGGAACGTTAAGACACAACAGTTTAAGTGCTGGAACTTTTGCATAAGGGCCACAGTACTTGATACACCTAAGCAACCCAAGCCAATTGTCTTGTTCTTTAACTGTGAAGTCCTTTGCAAATTTGATTGGAAATAGTTCCCTGACATGGTTCAGTGAGAGTTGAACAGTGTTCCCTTGTGATGGATGATCAGCTGCGATGAAAAATATGATGAAGGGATTTCAGTTGGGTCTGGCATGGGTCAAACCTTGGTTTAGAAAAGTACGTAGACAAGAATTGTCTGGTAGTTGTATTGTCTTCTATAAAGCTTTGAAAAGTCAGCCTGTAGGTAAGTTTTGAACATGGTCAGTTGTTTTACTGAGCCCCCAGAGTCATCAATAGATAGGTCCTCTCTGACTGTCTGAAAAGGTACCTGCTAGAGCCAGTCTGTGTTCTGTTAACACTGCTGATCATTTGACTCTGCAAAGCTCCTTCTTTTCAGTCCGGAGGAGTTCCCAAGGACCACTGCTTAGAGAAGACTAGTAGAATCAGTAACTAATTTAATAGGTCCATAGCCTTTCTGAAGTAAGATCAGGCATCTAGGTCTGAGATTTTGATTGCTGTCTTTTCACTTTCCTCGGTGTTCCAGTGTTGGTTTAGCTGGTATGTAATCAACTGATAGATAAGAATTCAGGGCACTATTTCTGGAAATTGCTGCCAGGATTTAGGCTCTGAAACTGCTATCTGGTGAGCTGAGAGGTCTGAAGTGCCAGCTGATGTAAAGGATGTCAAGGGTGCCATCTGAGTTACCTTCTGGGAAAAGGTTTCAGAGTGACTTCTGGGGTGAAGGTTTGTTAACCTTTTGTCCTTAGGCACTAAGTGTTGGTCCATCTGCAGAGAAATGCCATGCAGAAAATGTGTTCAGCTTTTTCATGTGGTTTATTTTGCCACCTTTCATTCATCATTCCCCATCAGATCCCTTGATCCCCTGGCTGGCAGCATATGTGTTGTTAACAATAAAATCTGGGTTTGCTTGTTTGTTTGCTCTTCAAAGGAAAAGTATTACAGCTTTTTTCCTGACTTCTTGTTTTGCTGGGGAGTTTGATGCTGTTTGCTCTGCTTTTTCCAGTTGGTCTGGATGCATCTCCAGATGGAAGAGTTGAGTCAGAGTCACTGCAGAGTCAGAGCAGTAGGATAACAGATGGGTGAATGCTTTATAAATACTTCTAAATTACGTGGGAACCTTCCAAATCCCTTCCCCGAGAGCCCAGTAAGAACAGTGTTCTGGAGCCATCGATAGTGACTATAGAGTTGGCCCTTGGCTCACCCTCTGCTTTGAGCAGTTTCTGGTCAGGTTTTACTACAGTCTCCCTGGCACAGGGCACCTCTGCTGTGAGGTGATCCTGAAGAGGAGGGAACAGCTCAGGTTTTCCTCTGCCTTCAGTGTTGGTGATGACCTGAACTGTTTACCAGTGTGCAGTCTCACTGGGAACGTGAATCCTGC
>NW_008689385.1:14169-38309 GCF_000695815.1 Acanthisitta chloris
TGGTTTATCCATACGTGTTGGGAAATCTCTTAGCTGAAATATTCCCTTTCTTTTCAATGAAGGAAGTGACAATACAGCATTTGTCTGAGGCTTTTCTAAATCTCTTTTTTGCCCTCTTTCTTCCTGCTAAACTGGTAGAACTTTTGCATGTAGTCATGCCTGAAAGGTTGTCTGTCGATTTCCTTAGCTCAGCAGAGAGACAGCTCAAAGATTTGTTTAGCCAAGCAGCACAGAAGCTGACAGAAAGCTGCACCTACATGGATTCAGGAGGGGAGGAACAGGAGCTCTGCCTCTGCCGGCCAGCAGCCAAGGGGCTGTTTGACAGGGTGTCCATAGCCAGGAGTGCTGTGTCTGCTCTGGGTTACATCAAACGTGGCCATTTCACTGCTGCCTCCTCAGCACCGACCCCTTTGTTCCTGCAACCTCTTTGTCTTGTTAGCTGCTGAAGTCCTAATCTCCACCAAGCAGCTTTCTGTCACTGAATGTTTGTGCAGTGTCCAGCACAGTGGGGTCTTGAGCCTGCCTTGAAATATCTCCATTCTGCTGTTGCTGGAACAGCAGTAATGTCAAAGATAAGCTTCTCTCTGGGCTAAGAGTTTATCAAATGTTCTTGGTTGGGGGAGAAAGTCCACAGGAAAACCAGCATTGAATGGAAAATCCCAGCAGCCAGTCTCCATTAACAACACTTCTTGAAATGTTTCAGCTCCCTCTTGGCAATGAACCTAATTCTGGCTTACAGTTCTTTACACATATTGACTTTGCAGATTGTGCTGTGTACACAAGTATCTGTTGAGATTGAGACATCTCGTGTGAAATTGTGTATCTTCTGCAATTAACATCTTTTTTTCTCCATTGCAGTCGTGTTTGATGTGTACAGAGACAGCAGGGTAAGTGAACAATGGGCTCTGTATAACTGTTGATTCTGTGAAAACCCTGAAATGCTAGAGACAGCAAGGAAGTAATAGCTCTGTCTTAGAACTGCTTCTGGGAAAAAAGGAAAAGAAAGAAAGAACAAACCCAACCAACCAAAAAAACCCAAACCCAAACAGGCCCCCAAACCTACTTGATGTTGTTCTGTTCCCCAGGTCTGTTTTTGTTAGACACTGCCTAGAGCAGGGGTGTAAATATGTCTGTGCCAGTGATGTGATCGTTTAGTTAAGATCTGCCAGAGGAGTTGTCTGTCCCACATCACAGGACTTTGGCTTCAGCTGCCATTCTGCCAGGTCTGTTGTCTACTGAAGGCGACTTAGTTTTCATTATGACACGGAGAGTCTTTGCTGCAGTCACAGACTATTTCAGTTGGAATGAGCACCTAGTCCAGCTGCCTGATCAGTTCAGGGCTGACCAGAAGCTAGTTATTCTGGACACTGCTCTCAGGCACAGGGTGTGATTTTGGGGTGTCCTGTGCAGGGCCAGGAGTTGGACTTAATGATCCTTATGGGTCCCTTACATAGCATGGCTGTGAGTAAGGACATTGTCCAAATGTCTCTTAAACACAAGCAGGTTTGAGGCTTTTTCTTTAAAGACAGGTAGTTACTTGGGCTTAGTTGTTTTACCCCATGTGTTGTTTGTCCCTATAGCATCTGAACTCATTGACACTAACCATTAAAAATAGTTCTCCAGATTATCCACGTGAGGCTGAAAAACGGTAACTTGTCCTTCAGGTGTGGCAGCCTGGGATTTGAAGGGCTAATTGCCATAGGAGCCTATGAATGTGGTGACAGGTTGTGAGAGATGGAAGGTGATGTTTTCTTCTCAGGCTGCTCCAGCTGTGGTTCTGGGTGCTGGGCAGATCAGAGCCCTGAACATCAGACAGCGATGGAGTTGGGAAGAAATGTCCTCTCAAATACACACAAGACATGTCGATATGGTGCTTAGGGATGTGGTTTAGCAGTGAACACTGTGGTGTGGATTAAGGGTTGGACTTGATGATCTTAAAGGCCTTTTCTACTTTAAACAATTCTATGAACCTCAGGTTCCAATGTCAGAATTTAGGCATCTGGACTTCTCCTGGGGTCAGCAGAGAGAAACACTTGGTCAGGTGAACTGTGCTTGAAAGGCTCACGTGTTGTTCTGGAAGCAACCACAACCCAAAATGCATTACCTTGCCTTAAATCTGAAGACCCGATTTAGGCAATCACAGCCTGGTTTTGAGTCACATTAGTGCATGAAAACTAAGTATTTTTGCATATTTTCCCAGCCTTAAACTAGAAATGCAGAGACAATGGCTGTGTCCTTTTGCTGCATACGTTGGAGTGCCACTGTTTGGCTGGTTTACAGTTAGGGGATTGCAGAAGGTCTCTGAGTGGGGAGTGTTGGTAGTAAGTCCTGATTCTGGCTTTGAATGTTGCTAATCTGTTTGGTGATCGTGTAACAGTAAATCATGCCATAATTTACAAAACAGGAACTAAAGAGGAACGTGTCTCATGTGGAAAACAACTACCTTGCTGTTCTCAGCACAGCTTGTGACGCTGGTGACTAGAACCAGGCCTTGAAATTCCATGCCTGGAATTACCTGTCCAGGCTCAGATCCTGAGCCCTGAGGGGTTGTCAGGGAAGATGAGGAGCAGCACTTCAGCACTGAACCACGTTCTGCTTTGGGTACTCTGCCTTATAGCTGAGCAGAGAAGACAGATTGTTTCAGTAGAAGGTTTGAGCCTGTGGGATCTCAAATGAGCAGCATTTCTTCATATGTCAAGATAAAATATATCTGTTTCTAGCTGTCTCTTGGTGCCTTCTACTCTCGGGTCTTGTAAACTGCCAGATAGCCCTTTGTGTGTCAGATACTCCTCTTTTCACACATACTTTTGTGGTTAGCAACTGTATTATTCATCACTCCCTTTGTGTGTGAGTTACAGGCAGCAAAAGAATATTGAGTGTTGCTGAGAGTGATTAATTTCCAGAGCCCATGCTCTTCATCAGGCTGGTTGCACAGCAACCTCACCTACAGAAGGAGAGACATGTCCACTGTCTGCTTGCTTTAAATCCTTTCGGCTGTATATTCAGCTTGGAGGAGCAGCTTGCTGTTTGGTGTGCTGTGGTGAGAGCTTCCCCCCCGTGCCCCCCGGGTCTCTGGTGGGGCTGTACAGAGCTGGAGGGCACAGGTCCTGCTCCTGGCCTTGGAGGGTGCTACAAGAGGTGGCAAAGCCTCAGGGACAGCTCTGCTGTGGCTCTTTGCTGTCCACCAGGTGTGAACACCCCACCGTGTTTGAGACAAGTCCCTGTGGCGAGACAGAGGTGCAGTGGGTGGTCCCAGGGCACTGCTAGATCTCAGTGGCTCTCGTGTCTCTGCCTGGTGAGTGCTGTCACAGTGCATGAAGGTGCAGCTGGAGTCAGGGGAGATGGAACAGTTCGGTTTGCAGTTTACCTCTCTTGAGCTTCCTTCAAGCAGTCTTTGTCACAGGCCCTTCCTTTCAGCATGTGCTGCTGAAGGCTCTTGTAAAACAAAGCCTGAAGCTGACATGGTGTGGTGAATCTACTGGCTCCCTCTTTGAGGATGAGAAAAAAGCCACCTTGTAATACAAGTTGGGGTATGTAGAACTTTGCTTTCCTGGCTCATGCATTTCTGTGCTCTCACATGGCAAAGATTACTAAGAGCAGGCAGGAGATGGCAGAGAAATTGCTTTACTGCTGCTCTTTAGATGCACAGTGCAAGTCTCTTGGAGCTACCTGTAAATCATGGCATTGCATGTAAGACTTGAAAGAGAGTTTAATCTTAAGAAAAGACAGTTTGGTTACTGAGCCAGAGTTATATACACTCCCTTGAATGAGTTTAGTTTGCCACTTCTCATCCATTTGCAGCTCCCACAGCTGAGTGCAGCTTTGACCCTCCCAGGGGAACAGCTGTGGTGGGTGGTGCACTGCTGGGAGCTCACACAAAGCATCTCACCTTCAGGAGTCACAGCACCAGTTTTCAGGTTTTCCCAGGGTACATTTCTGTAGCAAAATGATCTTATGTTCCCGTGAAAAAGCTGAGTTTGCTGTATTTGGGGTGAAGAGGAATCTCTGTGAAAGCCTTTCGTAGGACAGGATTAATGTAAACATTTCTGATGCCAGGATTGTCTGAACTGCTGAACAAACTTTGCCAGCCACTGCTTCTGCCTGTGATTAAATTGCTTCGTTAGCTTGTTATTCTGGTGGGTACAATGAATCTGAAATCACAGATTCCTCTTCCTGCTGCCTTGGAGTGAGCAAGACATCCTCATTAGCCAAAGGGAAACATAGCTTGTAATGAGCACTTGTGCCTGCCCTGTGGAGAGGGCCAGGGGTGGGAGGTGACAGCAGAGCTCGCCCTGTTGGCTCTCTGCACGGATGGTGACAGGATTGGTGCAGAGATGTTGCAGATTTGGGTTTCTTCACCCTTCCAAAACAAGTAAGAAACCGCTCGGCTCTGTGTCTCTGCTGTGGATAGGAACAGCAGCCAGAGCCTTTCTGCTCCCCCAGGCATGGGTTTCCTTGTGCTTCCTGTGCCATAGTGTGCTAGAGCCTGTGGGATGGCTCGGGTGCTGTGGGTGGGAGAGGCTGGAGCCTTCAAAAGCATCTCTGAGTTAGAAAACAGATGGCTGTAGTGTAAATCATTGAAGGTATTTGCTGTTTGTGTCAAGGCAGGGAAGATCTTTTAAAGAAAGAAGGTCCTTCGGGATTGAGGGAAAGCAAAATGAGTTTTAGTTGCTACAGAGTCCTCAGATTTGGTTTCCAGTTCCTGCTTATGTTTCTGCAGCCTTTTTCTGCCCATATCTGATAGATCTGATTCCTTCCAGGCGTAATACTTTGCAAATTCTCACTAGCAGCTGTAGCCACGTTTCGTTCTAGTTGGTTGGGATGCTTTGTTTGGTTGGAGTAGTTGTGTCGCGGTGCTGAGGGCTGTGTCTCGAGGTGACTCAAGGAGCACAGAGTGTTTCTCCCCACACACCCCTCTGGTACCTTTCCTTCGTGGTCCTGGTCCGTGCCCTTGTTCTGAGCTGTGGAGCAGCTGTGTGCTGTGCCCACTGCTGGGGCTGCTCGGGGCACACGTGTCCAGGGTGAGGCAGAGACTGGTCTGACCTGCTGGTAACGGCTGCCTCTGAGTTACTCTGTGTTTGCCTGTGTCTGTACAGCATTTCTGAGCTCTCAGGAGCTCTGCCACCATTTTGCAGACCCTGCTGTGTTTTCAGAGCCCTTTCTGGGACAGGAAGAGCAGTTCCTGGAGGCTGCTGGAGGCACAGCAGTGCTGGGGTGGCTCTTGATGGAAAGGGAGATCCCTGTTTGGTTGGTTTGGGTATTTCTCCTTGTTTGGTTGTGCTTTGGGGGTATTTTTGTGTTTTCTGTTTGGTGTCCTCCTCTATTCCTTGTTCATGCTGTCTGGGGACCTTGGAGGATGTTGGGATTAACAGAATTTGTATGTTCTCATCTGAAAGCTCCTGACATAGTGCTAAGTTCTGTTTATTCGAGCTCTGTATGACCTTCTGTTTAAAAAGAAATAAAGTCAATTAGTAAGTCAGAGCTTAAAACTGTAATGTAAAGGACGTTAGAACGTTGTAAGTGCTTAAAGCCAAGTGATTTCAATTTCCATCTAAAGACCAAGTATGCTACAGTGATGTAAGTGTATGTGTACTCTGACTTCTTATTTCTTGTGTTTTGTTTGAATCCTGTGGCTTATCCTAATTCTTCTGTTATCCTTTGCAGGGTAAGATTTGGCTAATAGACTTTAACCCATTTGGTGAAGTAACAGACTCTCTGCTCTTCACGTGGGAAGAACTGACCTCTGGGAAGAACCTGAAAGGGGACCAAGGTGAAGGGGAAGCGACTGAACAGGTACAGCCCCGAGGGGAGAGAGGCTGGAGAGCATTCTGCATCAATACTGGCCTTTTTTCTCTTCCCTTTGTTGTTATATCAAATGGTGATGCAAATCCCAGTGAAGTAAATGGAGGTCCTTAGCTCAGAAGCTTTGTAAATTGGATCTACTTTATCAGATAGCAGCTAATCTCAGCAAGGATCACATTGTAGCGTTAGGTGCCTGCAAGGGAGTTGTTAGTTCCAACAGTGCAAGCTCACTGCAGCCTTCCCCCCGAGGCAAAGCAGATGCCCTGTACCTTGTTTTCACACGGCTTTGATGTGCTCCTTCCAGTTTTCCTGAAAATCATTTTCTTTTCTATAGAATCACTTACACTTCTGCTTTGCTCCAGATTTCCGTCATACAGTTTAGCACATCTCCAGCTTTATGTTTGGAGGGACTCAAGAAGCAGCTTCCCCTGGGTCTCCCCATCTCACATGCCCTCAGGGAAGCCTTGCCCCGTGGTTGCGCTCCAGGCACTTGCAGTGCAGGGCTTTCCCCTCCTCTTCCAAGCAGCTTTGCCTTGTGAAAACGAACAACTTCCCCTTAATAGAGAGAGGGAGGAACAGTCTCCACTTTTTGCATTCCAGCGTTTTGTCTCGCTGCACTTGAGACAGAGTCCTCACATCTCGGTGAGTCCCTGGACAGCAGACACAGTGGTGTGTTCCTGGATCTTGGGAAGCACCAGGTACCTGTGTGAGGAGAGCTGGCTGCTCAGCTCAGTGGGCTTCTCTTTGTTTTCTAGCTGTTAATCTGCAGGAGAGGTGGCTGAGATGACATGCTGCACTGAGCTGACCCTGACCTTTGCTCAGGGCTGTGGCTGTTTCCCTGGCACTGACAGGGAACCACCAGGGCAGGTCCTGACTCAGACCCTTTTCTCTCAGCATCACCGTGAGGCTGTTGCTGTGTGACAGCCCAGTCCATGAACCTTCCTGTTGTCAGCCATGTCTCCTCTGTTAAAACACACTCCCAGTTCCTGAGCTGTCCATGGGACACGTGGATTATTTTTTTTTGGCATTTCTTTTTCTCAGTGCCAGAGGCTTCACACAGTTGTCTTTGGCGTAAGCCTGAACGGAAAGGAGAGCGACTGGTTTCCATGCTGCAGCTGCCATCCAGTCACAGAGACTGGTGTGAAGTTACTTTTCCTCTCTCTTCAAAATGCCCCAACCCTGGCAATGTTCACAGCCAGGTTGGATGAGCCTTGAGCAACCTGCTCTGGTGGGAGGTGTCCCTGCCCAGGGCAGGGCTTGGGGCTGGGTGAGCTCTAAGCTCCATCCCTACCCCTGAAATTCTGTGATCTCATGAAGATGAACAAGTGTACCCACTGTGCAGTGAGCAGTTGTGTTGCACGGCAATGTGTTGGACTGAAAATTATATACTTACCCAAAACCTGCTGCTACAGTTGACTGTTTAGAGATATTTTTTAGCTCTTTCACAGAGGTGTTTTTTGATTCAGTAAGTAAATCTGTTGGAAAGCTCAGGTCGTAACTCAGTAAGTTATAGTTGCAAATGTGTTTAAACAAGGAAACTGTGAAGCGACGTTTAGGGATTCTGTCATAAAGACCTTCTCTCGCATGGTTATGTAGATACTATTTCGACAAGTTCCTTGTTCTCCATGAATACAGCACTGCTCTCAGCATATGTGTATTAAATGCATGGGTAACTGAGGGGTTGAGAGCTGTTCCTTGGCTGCTGGTGACATTTTAAATTGCCCTAAGTGGGCAGAGGTTTTGAGAAGAAAAGTACACGTTTCAGAAAGCACAAGTTTGATTGGGTGAATGCCAGATAAACTCACTGCAGCGTGACTCAGTCTCACGGGGGAGTAAGGAACAGTTCTGGCTCCACTCACCTCCACTGCTGTGTCTCCCCCATCTCTCCCAAGGACTGCCCAGTTTTCCGCTGCACGACCAGCGAGGTGACCGTCCAGCCCAGCCCATACCTGAGCTACAGACTGCCAAAGGACTTCGTGGACCTTTCCACGGGGGAGGATGTTCACAAGCTGATTGACTTTCTTAAGCTGGTAAGAAGTAGCTGAAAACATTTCTGACCTTCCACCTTTGTCAAAGTCCCTGGAGTGGAGCTTTGTAACTAGCACAGGTCACATGATTACGAGACAGAAACGTCCATCACACGATGTATTGTTGTGTCAATTGTTCTTGGAGTGATGAAGAGCAAACTCCCATCCTGGTCCCACTTTGGTTAAGTCATTTTGTCTCTATGGGAAGCAGTGAATATGTTGGACAAACCTTACTGAAGGACTGAACTGTTTTCTCTCCTGCCTAAGTGTAAATACAAATGGAAAAGCACTTGTTGAATGGCTGGAGCTAATGCTCTTAAGAACTAATAGGTATATGAGGAAAAACCCTTAAGCAGTTGTTCCTGTTTCTATGCACTTCCCTTGTCCTTTTGATGAGGAGTGACATGGAAACACCACTGTGAGGTGTGGGGGAGGGCAGGTTACCTGCATGCTAATCACTGATCTTGCCACCACCATCGTGTTTGCTGGTTCTTGTGTATTCTGTTAGCTAATGCACAGGGCACATCTTGTTTTCTACTGGGCATCAAACCCTGTAGTTTGGGATGGGGCACAGGGTTCATATCAACTCTGTTCCATTTGCTGCAGACATTATCTCTTGCTGTGCCAAAACTGGGCTAGAAATGCAGTCACTGTCTGGTCCATTGTATCTGGAAATGCTTGTCATGATTTATTAGTGCTTTTACCTCAGGTAACTGTGTGCTAACATGATGAACTCTCCTGTTCTGTTGACAGAAGAGAAATCAGCAGGATGATGACTGAGGCATCCAGGAGCATCACACTGAGTTACAAGCAAGAAGTGTGGCTGAAGCTATATTTAGCATAACTATTAAGCTATTGATCTAAAGAAAACCTGCTTTTTATAGTCAGTGGAAGAACTGAAGAGCTGTTCATCCTCTGTGTCTGCTGGTTTATGTAAAAGTGTACGGAAGCCTTTCCAGAGGTCAGGGTGAGTCCCCACTGGATTCCAGGTGCAAGCAGCAGCACTCAGTGCAAGGAACAACTGCTTTGCCATCTCATAATGTGAAGATTGATGCCACTGAGCTATGCCTTCAGGCTCCTCGGTGATAAATATGGCCACATGTAATGCTTCTGCCATTATAGCATCAAACACTGAATCTGGGCACAGTCTTGCTTGAAGTGTAGTCACAGGGAAACAGGAATGTACATTTTTATCTGTAATGACCTTTTAAACCTGTAAATTGATTTTGTTTGGGGAGCACTGTTCATCCTTTATGTAAGAAATAAAGAAGTGGAGAAGGGACTTTCTCTTTGCTGTGGGGAGAATACTTCATCCCAGAGAACAGCCAGAGTTGTAGGGAACTACCTAAGGCTTGAAAATTTTGCACTTCTGGAATTCTAAATTCTGGATGCATTTCAAGTAATATTGTCACAGTAGCTAAAGCAAAGAAATATGTTAAATTTCTCCCAGTTTCATTCTGTTTTCATAGGAAAGCTTTCCTAAAACCTCTCTCTTTAACAAGATTGCACGTTAGACATCATCTGCGACTTCTGTAGTTAGACATAACATCAACCTGTGATGTTGTGTATGGACCAGTCTGGTGTCTTTTGTAGCACATCTCGGGAGCTTCTTCAGAAAATTATTATCTTTCAGCTCCTGCAATTCTGTATTCATCTGGTGGTACTTCATGCTCTTTGTGTAAGGGAAGCTTGGCTGAGTGTGGGAGCAGCAGAAGTTCCTGGTACCACCACGGTCGGAGGTGGGGCAGGACAGCTGCAGGTGGACAAAGCAAAGCTCTGGACATAGTGTTTGCTTGGCATCAGCCATCTGTCACCAGTGTGCACAGCTCCCTCTGAGCAAAGGGGCACTGAGAGGTGCTCAGTGCTGGGCACTAGTTCCTGTCTCAGCCCAGTGATGTGATCCTGTGTATGTGTACAAAGCTGTTCGTGTTTCCTTGCCTTGCTTCAGCTTGATCTGGTGTTTGCTTACAATCTGTTCTTGGACGTTAAACCTGAGCTTGGATGTTCAATTGTTACTTACTGTCTTTATTTAGCTTCACTTTTGAATGAAAACTTACTCTAGTTAAAGATTATGCAGCTTAAGAATCCCATTCTGCAGAACACACTGATGGAACAGCACAGATCAAAGCTCCCGGAGCCAGGACAGGCTCTGCCCTAGCTCTGAAGTGCTGGAACCTGCTTCTCCGTGGCTTTTGGTGCACAGATCAGATGATCATTAACTGGTGGCTGGGCTGTGCCCAGTCTTGCCCTGCAGCAGGACTCTGGGTGTTTCTCACCCTCGAGTGTAAATGTCTCTGAATCAGGTAGGAACTTCAGAGTGTGAAAAATCAACAAAGCTTTCCTTTTCCTTTTAGGAAGTTAAATTTCTACTTGGGAAGTTTCTAGCCATAGCTTAAACTGTTGTGATGCTCTGACCACACTTCCTTTACACAGATGATGCCCTGGAACTTCCAAGGGATTCATAAATGCTTCTGAACTACAGATTATTGCCTTTAAAAATGCAAAGTCATGATTCAAAGCTGTAAGGTAATTTCCTGCATCTTTCACATGAGCTCCACAAATTAACTTGCCATTGTCTCAGCTTTCTGTGCTGGATGCTGTCCAGGACAAATACAGTTCTGGGACCAGTTTGGTGGGACCTTGTGCTCTGTGGAGTGTCCCTGTAGCTGGGTAGGCTGGAGTTTTCCTCCCCTGTGATGTGCTGACAGATGCCAGGTCTGCATCCACGGATTGCTCACCTAAGCTCTCAAACACTGATGACAAACTTATTGCAGAGTTGCAGGAACTTAGCCTCCTTCCCCTGGGCTTAGTCTTAATGAAGAGCCATGGAAGGTAGTGGAGCACAAACACTGGTGCCATGTTCAGGCCCTGGAACAGAGATGTTCCCCACCATAAACATCTGCTCTACACAATCGAGTCCCACAAACTATCATATCCTTACAGTCAAACACAGTTCAGGTGTACTTGGCTTCTTTCCCTTTCAGGTAATCAGTGAGAGGGTTTTGTCTGCTAGAGTGAAGATTCCTCTTCTAAAATAATTTCATCCTGTGTGACCTTTTGATTTGCAAAAGGCTAATTAATAACCACTTTCCTCCTGGGCAGGTGAGGAAGAGCATGTTGATAGATTAAAACTGCATCAGATCAGTTTTACACTGACTGGTATTTAAGTCACTTTTAACTCTGTCTCAGGCCATCATAAGAGCAGTTTCTGCCTTTAGCCATCACAGAAATCTGAAAACACAGAATTTCAGTTGTTCAGGGCCTCGTTCACACAATTCAGTTACACAATCACCAAATAAGGGCCAACTATACACTATATATTCTTAGTTATGGTCCTAAAACACCACCTAAAGATACCTGGACTCTCATCTAGATGCCAGGCATGAGCAGTTTCCGAGGGAGGTAGTGTGGAGTGAGTTCCCAGAGCCCCTGTGCTTGCCAGGGTCTCCAGCAGTCTGCCTGTGCCCGATGGCTCCAGCAGGGAGATGCAGCTCCTGCACTGCAGCTCTGCCAGGAGAGCCAGGGAAAAGTCCTCCTTGTTTCACAGCCAAACCTTGTGAGGTTTAATGTCCCAGATGGACAGTGGGGATCAGGATTCCAGTGACTCCCTAAGTAGCAGCTCTTAACATGTCCTGGCTTAGCTCAGGATTTGGAACAACACTCCTGCACTTCTGGGCTGCAGAGTGTCTGATCCGTTCTCCTCTGACTCTTCTCTCTCCAGTGCTGTCCACATCTTTCCCACCAATCTCATGTTTGGCTAAATGCTAAGGTCAGAACCAGCAGCAGCATGGACAGTACTGATCTGAATTTTAAGTCCTCTGTTCACTTTTCCCTCCCCTTTACCAAGATGTTTTTGAGTGGTGCTCTATGATAGCTAAAACCAAGCGCAAACCCTAACTGTAGGGGAAAAATAGCTCTGGGGCTCAGTAAAACCAACAGCCCTTGCTGCTGGACACAGTGTGTGGCTTGGTAAAACCCACATGATGCATCTGATGCCCTTGGCCAGAATCTCAGGTGTCATTGCTGTGTACTCACCTGCTGCTGGTGCCCAGGATGCAGAAGAAAGGTTCCCAGTGCGGGGCAGTACAGGTGCCCATTCGAGCAACAGACACCGTCAGACACACCATTTTGGGTTCAGGCTGTCAGATGAGCATTGCCAGGTCAAAGAGATCGGTGTAGTGTGGAAATGGGTAATGGTATGGCACAAATATTTCTGGCACTTTCGTGCAGCATTACTGAACTGTGATACATATTTTTGGCCCCGAGAAGATGGGCCTAAAAGTGCAAGAGAGAAACAGCCCACAGTGCTTTTGCTTTGTGAGGGATACGTGGTGATGCTGATGTTCAGAGCTTAGTAAGTCTGTCTTATCAAAAGTAAGACAGGTTCCTGTCTTAGCTTCTGCTCTGAAACTCCATGTCTGACAGACTGTTGCACTTCAGTGCTGTAAATGAATTATTCATTGTTGCTGGGACTGTGAGATCCAAGAGACAGAATGAGACAACATGTTAAGCTAAAACGTCTGCACACCAGTGTAAGGAATACACAGGAGGAACTCAGTGTCAATACATGTCAGAAATGATTGATGGGCATTGCAGAGCCTTTGGGAGAGAAACTGCAGCTCCAGAAAGAGACCTGTGGTTCAGAAAGGGCTAGAGAATCATAAATAGTGCCTGTATTTCCAGAGCTTGGGAATCAGAGGATCGCTGAATGGTTTGGCTTGGAAAGGACCTTTAAAGGTCATCTAGTCCTTGATCACTCCAGGGGTGAGGCATCCTCACCTTCTCCAGGCAACCTGTGCCTGTGTCTCACCAACTTCACCATGAAGAATTTCTTCTTGAGTGTCATTACAAACTGACCCTTTCAGTTTAAAGCTGCTGCTTCTTGGCCTGTCAGTACAGGCCCTGAAAGAAGTCTCTGTGTTTCCTATAAGCCCCTTCCAAGCACTCAAAGGTTGCAATATTTGCCTCCCTGGAGTGTGCTCCACCTTTCCTCAGCTCTCACACCTTTCCTCGCAGCAGAGGTGCTCCAGCCCTTTGGTCATTGCTGTGGCCTTCCCCTGGACCTGCTCCAGCAGCTCCGTGTCTCTCCGGTGCTGGAGACCCAGAGCTGGAGGCAGCACTCCAGATGGGTCTCCTGAGAGCACAGCCCCCTGCCACGCCACTGCTGCTGCAGCCAGGGCATGGTGGGCTCTCTGGGCTCCAGCACATACTGCTGCTTGTGCTCCGAGTATCTCCAGACAGTGAGTCTGGTGCAAAGCAGAGGAATTCAGTACTTGTGTATCTGTTGGGAAAGTACCCAACGTCAGGAAGACCTGAAAAGACAAAGAGTTGATGGAGTTTTCCAGGGCACAGTTTGTATTTGAGAGGGCACAGGGTGTTATTCCAGTTGCTGTTCTGGGTTGCAGTCAGGCTTACCTGAAGTGGTCAAACCTTTTAAAGGCAGAGGTAACTCAGGTGAAAGTGGCTGTGCAGTTGCCATTTGTTGCTCTGGAGGAAGCAGGAGATGAGAGAAGCAGAGTAAGGGCCTCCAAAGGCAGGTGACGTGTGGGAGTTGCTGCCTGGGTCCATTTGGGACAGGCTGGGTGGGATAACTGCAGAGGTGACTTTTAATGGCCCAGCACAGTCTCCTGCTGCCCAGGGAACGGGCACAGTGAGGGATTGTGGGGATCAGTCACAATGAAACTGCACAAGTCTGAAGGAAAGGCACATGATTAAGTGTGAAGAGATGAGGGGAGGGAGAAAAAAGGATGGATGATTCACAGAAAACTGATGCAGTTAATGTCTTCCTGGCCTCACTATATCCTTTATCCTCTTCACAAAGAAAAGAAGGAAATGAACTAAATTAGCACAACGTAGCAGAAAAATGGAACTTGCAATTGGCCACCGGTGTGAGGCCAGAGAGCACTGAGAGGCCACTGTACATTTCGTCTGTGTTTTCCCCTAACTTCATTAGTGGCTGGAGTGAAATAAATCCCCTGTGTGACACTGTGGTTGGCAGCGACTGGAGAACACACTCGGGCGCCATCCAGGGCTGTGTCGAGTTTGGAATGGCCACGATGCTCAGGGCAAACAGCCTGAAATAACCAAAGAAATCCCATCAAGGTGAGTGCAGAGCTGCAGTCAGGAGAGTGGAGACGAAGGGGTGGGAGCTCAGGAGCAGCAGTGGGGGAGGCACACGGGGGGCTGGGGAGGACGGAGCGGTGTCGCTCTGGGCGAGCGGGGACGGAAGGGATGAGGGAGGACTGTGGCCGGTGCAGGGATGGTGTGTGAGATGTGTCACTGGGCACTGGAGTGCAGTGTGTGAGGATTTCTGCCCGTCCAACGAGGCAAACCCATTCAGGCTTCAGAGCTCACCCCTGGGTGCCACATGCCCTGTCAAAGTGGCATCTGTGCCCTTGTTCCTTCGCTATGTCATGTTTCTGGGGATGTGGTGGTCCGGTCCCTCCCAGTGCACAGGGATGGAGAGGAGAGAAAATTCAGCTCCAGCACTAGGTTTGGATTGGGGTTTTTTCCCTCTTCCAGAAGGTGATGATCCACCTCAAGTAATGAAGTCAGACAGAGCCTGGGAATAGCAGTGAGTCTCATAGAAACCGTTTGATTGGCGTCACTGAGCTGCAGAAAGACCCAGTGGGTTTGGTGACAGTTCTGATCGCCTGGAGGTAAGAAACTAACCTGACATCCTCTGTCTTGCACACACCTGGGAAAGGGACAGCAGATCCTTTGAACAGGAGCTGCAGAATGGGATCAGGTACATCAGAGGGAGGGAAGGGTCATGTTGGAAATCCTCTGCCTCGTGGGGTTTGGTGTACTTGGGAGTGTGAAGGAACACCACCACCACCAAAAAAGGCACTAATGTAAGTTACTGGTGATTTTTAATTATAGAAAAATATGTGTGATGCAATCACTGCTCAACTCCTCTCCATCTTCAGTCTAATTTGACCGAGAGCTTTCTTAAACATAGCAAATACCATGAGAACAGTCAGCTGGGTGGGCACACGGGCAGGAGGGAGAGGCCTCTCCTGGAGAAAAGGCTGCAGCAGTGTTTTCCCTAGCAGTAGGTAATGAACCCATGAAAAATAGCTCCTGTGAATGCCTTGAGGGCAGGAAAACCTCCAGCACAACTTTATGTTCTAAATCATCATAGAAATAAACCCCCAAACCCAAGTCTGCACGAGCCTTGCCTAGTTCTGCTGCCTCACAGGTAAACTTCAAACCAGTTTGAGTCAGAAACATTAGTCAAAGAAATTTGGTTAATCTGGACACTTTTGACTTCCTTGCTGAGCCTTTTCCTCGAAAAAGGCTTGAAAACAACTGCTAATGAGTGCTAATTGCTACTTTTCACTAGTCAGGCCTGCGGCCCTTAGGGAAGTGTCATGGATTTCTAAATAACATCTCAAAGCCCTTGGCAAGCCGTAAAGGAACCATCTTTTCACTTCTGGCTCCTCAGATATGCTCAGCACTTTTCCCAGTGCCGTAGGCAAAAGACCTTTTCCATAAACCACCCAACACCTGAGACCCTCAGCACACACAGCCAGTCCCAAGGGATGTCCTGGAGGCTGCTCCACGCTGGGCTCCAGGGGTGGAGAACAAACTGGGGTGTGATATTTGGCCATCTGGTCCTCGTGTGCCTTATTCAGCCTGAGATTCTTCTGGGCATGGAAATACAGATTAACACAGATGTTAATTTCTGCTTCTCTTTAATATGGGCATAGAATTTCCTAACCTCGATGATGTTGTTTTAATACATATAGCAAAGATAATCCTCCTTGGTTATTACCTGGAGCACGTGGCTGCAGATGCTGCTTACAGATTTACTTCCTTTCAGTAGGAGATCTGCGTCAGTCCTAACTATTGAAGTGTTTTTCATTATTGAGGGTGTTAGTACATGGTTCAGCCTAAGCTTTCACGTGTCAGGAGACCAGGGTTGCATCGCCTTTGTGGCTGCAGAGCTCTCTTTGTATTTCACATAGGGGAAAAGCAGGACCCAACCCTGAAGTAAATTAGCCGGAGTTGTTCCAGACACCTGCAACTGCCACGTGTGACCATCAGTCTGGAGGCTGACATTTGCAGCCAGAGACACAGGTTTCTGTTTGGAGTGGCATTAACCAGCCACTGGGAGCCTCTGGAGCCTGAGAACAGCATTATGTGCTGCTGCTGCATTTCCCTCTGAGGCTTCTCCAGCAAGGACTTCTGACTGCAAAAGGTCCTTCCTGGGCCGGAGGTTCTCCCTCATGCCCTGTGCCCACTGTAGGGATATCCCTCAGCCAGAGGAGCCTCCTCAAGTGGCTGGAAAGAGAGCAGGGCGCGGGAGGAGGCACAGTGGCAGGGTGAGTGTTCCACTGAGATTCAGGTCTCCGGACCTAAAGAGGCTGCTGTAAACAGAAGCGCCATAAAATGTGCCTGGTTGCCTCTACCCTTGTAGCTATGTATCTCCAGGGTAGTGCAAGGTGACTCTTTTCCAGCCTGTGTGTTCCAGCCAAGCTTTGGGCATGTGGGTGGAGACACTTGGTGCATGTGTGCTCAGCTCTGTGCAGTTATGCCAGAGAAGGTGTCTGGAGCAGAGGAATCCCAGGAAACACAGCGAGAACACAGCCCACCCACCCTGGAGCACCCAAAACCTCTGCAGAAACCTCATAGCTTCTCCAAGGCTCATTCCCAAGGGAGAAGGAGGAGAAGAGAGCAGATCTGCGTGGTGCCGTGCCACGTGGTGCTAATGGAAGCTTTCCAGGAGAAGGAATCCTCCAGTCTAAAGAGTCTGGGAACTGACCTGTCCTTGAGTCTACAGGAGAATAGGCCACAAAGCAGGTTCTGGTGCTGTCGTATATAAACCAAAAACAAAAAGCCAAGAAAAGCAAGACAGCAAAGTATATTTTCAGACTAAATTGACAGGATGAAACCAAGGGATTGGATCTGACCCTCTGTGTTAGATCGGGGAAATGAGGTATGTGCAGAGCCAACTTCTGCTCTGGACAGTGATGGGGGAGGAAACAAAGGAGGCAGAAAACCCAATGCTCAGGTTATAGTAACGAAGGCCAGAGAGGCAATTAGCTACATCCCATCAGCTGGGGCTGTGCTGCAAGAGGCTGCCAAAGAAATATGCTAAGGGCAAGTGTGCTGGACTCTCCCTGCAGCTCCCAACAGCACTGTCAGAGCTCCTGGCTTGGCCTGCCCTGGGACTGCAAAACTGAGGCAAGGAGCTTCTCTTTGAGAGCTGCTGGGTTTGGTGTGGCCGTAGAGCAGTGTCGGCAGCAGTCACTGCTCGTAGCCCTGTGAGACATGAGGGAGCCATGGGACAAGAGCCTGTGAAGGATCATTCAGCCCATGGTTGGCCTGAGAGAGGGTTTGGCAGCTCGATGGTGGGGGAAAATGGGTGCTGCTCAATGAAATGAGCAGAGCTCGCTTTCTGTGCCTATGCAAATTTAATTAAGGGAAAGTGCCTAAAATATGCCATTCAATTAAACGAGTTTTCAAAGAGCACAGAGTGAGCTCAGTTCCAGCAGGGAAAGCCACCTGCACTGTGGCACAAGGCTCAGAGACACGCGACTGACTGAGCACCGTGGAACGGCCCTCGTGGGGCTGCAGCCACCAAGGCAATTAGGTCAAACGATGTTTTTCTAGCTAAGGTAGTGAGCTCTGAGAAATTAGGTTCACCCTTCTACAAGAATCCTTTCCCTCACCATCAAACTCCGCATAACTCACCTTCTGGAAACCCTTTCACAATCTGCGTACACCCCAGCAGACACAAGTTTGGAGAGCAGGAGGAACTGAGCAGCTGATGCTGGCCCTGGGCATCCTGGAAGTCAGGAATTCCAGCAAACCTCTCCAAAAGATGCCTGGTTTTGCTAAACACTGGCAACTTGTGTTTTAAGATCTGGCAGTGAGTGAGACTTCTGGCTCCAATTGCGGAGTTGGAAGCTTTCCTCGCTCGGCAGCTCGTCTGGCAGTTCTGCTGTGCAGCTTGCAGGGAGTGGAGGGCACTGACAGCCCTTGGGCTGCTCCAGCTCAACTCCGTCACCTGTTTACTTATGGGCACTGTGCAGAGCAAGACAGTGTTAGGGCCTAGATCCAAAACGTCATCCTAGTGCCCCACACCGCGTTTATGGCTACCCCATGAGCAACGCCCGGTCCTGTGAACAGGATTTTCCACCTGCACTGTTTGTCCTCTGACAACCCAAGCAGCAGCTTTGAGCTGATATTCACCCTGCAAGAAGGAAGAGCTGAGCTCAGGGCACAGCCTGGGGCAGTCCTGGTGTCCCTGTTCTGGAGGAATGAAGCACCGAGTTTGGGGTTTGTCTGCCAGGAGGCACTAGGGCATGGCCTAAACCCATTGCAAAAGTATGTTTCATGTAAAGAACAGGAATTCAGTATTAAGGAAGCTCATGCTGATGTGGAATTCCACTTTTCCCTTCCAAGCCAGCAGGTCCCATTTCTCATGTAGGTCCCCTTCACCCATTAGCTTTTTTTCCCAAGCTACATATGAGCTTTTAACAGGTCTCACCTTGGGTTTGGGGACCTACAGCTTCCCATGGCCTGCTAAGGTCCACCCAGCTTGTGCAGGGCTGGAACTGGATGGGATATACCCAGGAACATTTCTTTCACCTTCCATTGCTGTCCCTGCAACACAGCCCTGTTGCAGCCCTAAACAGCATATTGGGATGAGGAATCTACCCATTGGTAAAGTCTAAAACACCTATTGTGGGTTGGTTTGGGCCACAGGACTTTGTTCTGGCTGTTGTCTGAGGTGCCCACGGCTGGTCAATGCACTGTGCTGCTCCCAGCACGTGAGTGTCGGCCTGGACTTCATGTGCTGACTCGAGTTAATTATCAAAGCTCCTTCTCTCTTTGTTGTTCAGCAACGTTTATGTCTGTGGAAGGAAAGAGCAAAATGAGCCAAGTTCATTTCAGTTCCGTGAGAAACCCAGAGAAAGAGCAATGTTAACCAGATGGGAAACACAGAAAATGAATTTCCAGCTTCTAAGAGGACTTTTCCAATAACAACGCGAGAGAGAGCTGAGCGCTCTGCTTACAGTGATCACTCCCCAGGCAAGTGAATGGCTTTCCATATCTTCTTCCCCTGCCTCTGTCATTCAATGCTTTACCCACCACTCTTCAGTTATTATTTGACTCCATGGGTGTGGTGAGATGGTGCTGTCGACTTCTCTGCTCAGGGCAAGTGGAGAACATCCAGAGCAAGTCACCTCCTTTGGGGAGGATGACTCTGTGTGTCACCCCTGGACATGAGTTGTGTCAATGCAACATTCCCATGGCTCAGATAAGCACAGCTAACTCGGAAGATGAAAACTCTTAACAGGAGAATTGCATGAAGCTGAGGAGCTGTGATGCATCCTCGGGGCGAATGTGGACTCAGTGGAAGCATGGGCAGGGCTGGAGAGGGAAGAGAGGCTCTTCCAGGGTTCCAGTCAGCGTAACTGTGACTGCTGAGTGCTTCACAGCTGGTAGCATCTGGCCTCTGAGTACTGCTTTGAGGTTCACAAGCCAAGTCCCCTGAGGGATAATCCACTGGACACGAGAGCGGTGTGGTGGGCAGCTAAATCAGATGAGCCCCACAGCCTACACACTTGTGTCCTCTGCTGTGCTTGCATCCTCTTCAGGCTCCCTGATATCCAAACAAAGCAATATGTCTTTCTGTGGAGGGATAACTGGATCCTTTCTCTCAACTCTGACTCCTCAACTTCAGTAAACTTCTCTTTTTGGGCTGCCCTATGGTGTCATTAGATGTGGTTGGAATTGGGTATGAAAGTCAAGTAACTGGAGGTGAAGGAGCCCAATGGGCACATGCATGGAGATGGTGCAGAGAGAAGGTGTGGCTGGATAATCCTCCCTTCCCGAGGGTCCAGGCTGTTGACCCCACGTGTGGAAGACAGGCAGGTTGTAAAGTCCACCTCTCGGAGCCAGGAAACACCAGAGTTAACAGCCTGCACAGCCACAGTTTGGGCCTTTGTGCACATCAAATGTGATGCATCCTTTAATTATTGGATCACCTATCGTCTGGGGCTATTTTAATCCGGTGAATTGCTCCAGGCCACATTAACACACACTGCTCAAACCACACACTGCATTCAGCATTAATTTCCTCGTGAGTGCCTGGGTAATGCCTCAGCGGCCGATCGATACCAATGCGTCTGTCTCCCCAGTGCTCTGCAAATCACTGGCTGGGCAGCCAGCACAGGAGCCAAGCCTCAGGGAGATTCAGGCCAAAATAGTCACAGAATCAGGGAATTTTAGGGGTTGGAATGGACCTTAGAGATGATCCAGCCCCAACCCCTGCCCTGGGCAGGGACACCTCCCAGCAGAGCAGGTTGCTCAAGGCTCATCCAACCTGGCTGTGAACACTGCCAGGGTTGGGGCAAACCCAACCAATCCAATGGTCAAACACACTGGCTAATTTCGGGTGCTCAAGTGGCAGCACCAGGGATCTGATCTTCCCAAGCACTCAGTTTTCCACTGCATGTCATGCAGAGCAAATCCATCCCGAGCGCCCCATACAGGGAAGAAGGAATAGGAAGGAGATGCCCATGGGCAACTCCTTTACTGTGCAGCTGAATTCCCTATACTGAATTGTTCATAGCAAGGGAGAAATCTTGGAGGAAAAAAAGCAACCAACCAAAACCCAAGTGAACCTGTATCGGCCGGCACTGTGCACGGGGGACAAGGCCAACAGCATCCTGGCCCTAACCAGCAATAGTGTCTCCAGCAGGACCAGGACAGCGACAGCCCCGTTTTACTCGGCGCTAGTGGGGCCACACCTTGAACTCTGGTCAGTTTTGTGTTCCTCACTCCAAGCAGGACACTGAGGTGCTGAGGCATGTCCAGAGAAGGGCAGCAGAGCTGTCCTGCCTATCTCTCATCTCTTCCCTGCTCCCCTGTCTGGCTCCTCCTGGCTCTCCTGTTGCCTACATCCATACCCACCACGTTGCTCCTCTCTCTGCTTTGGCAGTGACAGGTTTTTCCTCTCACTGCACTTTTAAGTGGCTGTGATTCACGACCCTGAGCGTAAAGATTTGCGGCAATGCACACAGGGCACAGCAGACTCGAAGTGATGTGCTCAGCCTGGTTATTATTCCCTTAAATCCCATTTTTCCCAGAGTGAAACAGGTGGCCTCATGTTGTCAAAACTTTTGTCCTCCAATTTCCTGGGTTCATTCCGATGAGAATAAAGCCAGGGAAGAGGAGGCACAACCCAGAGAGGCTGTCTGGCATCTCCAAACCTCACGAGGAATGCTGGCACCTGGAAGCTTAACCAAGCACCAGATGGTCTTCAGGCAGCTAATTGCAGGTTGAGGATTCACATCTACATCGGCTCCTGCTTATTCCACTTTATGGACATAGTTAAAAGCCTGACAGCAATTTAAATTCCCTCCTCCCTGTGAGACAAGCAGCAATGGCAGGAACCGTCTATCACCTCCTCTCCCTTGCTTTTGTATGTTTGCAGGCAGTGTTCTAGCTGTCTGAGAGGAGCAAAGGCCTTAGGTCATCCTAAAGAGCTTAAACTGATCTAAGGCTATAATGTGCTTAAAGGTGGTGGAAGGACATTGATTATATTTAACCCTAAAAAGAGCACCGAGCACCGTGTGCCTAAGGCGTGTCTTGTTTGGCCTGGATTTGTGTTCTTTTCCTCACATGCATCCTCTAGGTGTGCAGACCAAGTCGAAGTCCCTTAAAATCACTGGAAAGCCATAAATCAGCTCAAAGGGGCATTGCTGTTGGCAGCAGCTGCAGTGGGCTCAGCGTACTCTTGTGGACATCCTTAGAGCCGAGTCTATAACTGTCTGTACTGAACTTGTGATGTCAAAACTAATCTGGAAAACATTCAAACACAACCACAACCACTATTTGTTTTCACCTGAGGTGAAAACCCAACCCTGTGGTCCCCTGGCAAAGTGCACCTTTCAGACTGCAGTGCTTGTAAATTACTACCCAAGTAAAGAAATAGCAGTGAACCATTTTTTTCATAAATAACCGATTTTCTCATTTAACTAAGCATTTGGAGATCTCATTTAAAAGAAGCAATTTTGTCTCTGTTTTTTAAGCAAACAGATCTTGTCACAAGCTAGTTTTCTCATGACTCAGCATAATAGCCCAGAAGATTTCCTCCAAATTTCCAATCCAGTCGCAGGCTGGAGCTGCAGCATTCCCAGCCTTGATCATGCCAAGAAATGCTGTGAATGCACGAAAAAGGAAGCGAGTTTGGACAGAATTTTTGCTCCGTTTGTCAGCCCTGGCATCTAACAAAAGTGAGACAGTAACCTGTGCTGCCCAGTTTGAAGATGCCTTGCCCTGGGATTTTATTTGATCTCAGGCTTGTCCTAGAGGCTGCAAAGTATCTGAGATGCCACATGTTTTGAGTCTCTTGCCAAGGCCTACGCTCAAGCATGAGAGTGTTGCTATCAGTGCCTGCAGGAGTGACCTTGCTCCTGGGGTACACTGTGTGTGTGTGTGTGTACAAAGCTGTTCATGTTTCCTTGCCTTGCTTCAGCAAGGCATACAGCTGTGTGTGTGACACCAGTAATCCTCCTGCTCACTGGGGCTGGCCCGAATTCCTTCTGCCACGAGCAGCAAACCCACTGGCTGGGGTTGTTGCCATGTGGCAGTGAAAGCAGCAGAGGACAGCTGGAGTGCTGTGCCACACTGGCACTGCTCTGGCTCAGGTGTGGAGTCTCTGCCCTGGGGACCAGAGCTCGCACGGGGGCTCATGGCCGAGGGGGTGTGAGACCTCGGTGGCTGAGCCACAGGCACATTTCTGATGTTCTTGCAGAAAAGCACCAATAGTGCTGATTTGTAACTGAAAAGGAAGATTATATTGTATGACTGAGAAGCAATGCTGGGAAAGAGATCCAATATTGTAGTGTTTAGGCAGAAGAAAACAGGTTGCAACTGGAAAACAGATGTGACTCCTTTATTTGTGCTCTTTACAACACAGTGTGCACAGTGCCCACACCGAGGGCCAGCAGAGAGTGTGGCTGAGCACAGCTGTACCACCCCTGAGGAGGCCCAACACTGGAAGAACCCAGTGTGGCATCAGAAATAACAGTGGAGCATGGTTTTGCTGTGCCATTGCTCCAAGATCAGTTAGGATGCTCAGCTTCTGGATGGACGGAGCTCTTTGGCCTCCCCTGCGCTGGAGGTCAGGGCAGACCATCACACCTGTGCTCTGTGCCTCGCACTCTCTCGATCTTCTCCTGAAGACAGGAGGTTACGTTTGGTAGCTCAAATCACAGCATGGCATTTCTAACACCAAGTGATTTACATGTGAAAAGAGGAAAATTGTCACCGTGGTGCAGTTTGAAGGGAAAGCTGGATTTGGTAGTCACCTGCACCTTTTTAGGCTAGTCACGTCTTTCATCTCTCAGGTATGCAGTGGCATTGAGAGCCTGCCTGGGGACTCCTGGGGACACTCCCCCAGAGCAGGCTGTAAGGATTAGGCAAAAATGAAAATCCTGAGGCTAGTGGGCAGACAGGAGTAAGCCAGTAGCAGACGAAAATCTGTTCCAAAGTTCATGCTGTGAAGGCAGGTAAGCATCCAGTGCAGGAAATCCCGAGGCCTGGGAAAGCCTGAGAGCAGAGGGAGCAGTGGCAGAGCTGGCACACCAGGCTGAGCGGCTCTGCCCAGCAGAGGGAAGCATCAGACACCTCAACCTGCGTCCCACACCTCTGAACTCCGCACAGCCCCTCCGCGACGGGAGGCACAGCTCAGCCCAGGCCCAGGGAAACCCAACTGACACCGTGGCAATTCTGCTCATGAATCATGAGAAATCTGGAAAATCAGCCTCCAAAGTAGAATTTTAAGTGATCTGTCAAAAGACACAATGCATGTTAAACAGCGATGTGTGTGTGGTCACATCTGGTTCTAAGTAAGTATTATTTAGCTCCTTGTTAGGATTTATTTCCAGAGCTTGATCTGATGATCAGGGCTGGAGTTGTCTCCGAGGCATCAGAGTGATTTACCCTTACTTAGTCACTTAACTCGGGTGTCCCGATCGCACTTTTTTACTGCCTTACAGGCTCTGAAACTGGAGCCCGAAGATCTCAACTACAAACATATCAGTTAGTCTAGATTATCGCCTTCCCTGAGGAGTCCTGCCTGTCACCTCACGCCGGAGCTCAGCCCGTGCCCGAGGTGGCGGTGCCGGAGGTCTCAGAGCCGCCGAGAACTCGCTGCTTTGGGCGGGGAGGAGTGTGGAGCGGTGCCAGGCGCGGCCCTCGCCCAGCCGCGGGTCCTTGCCCAGGGCTGTGTGTGCCAGGCGAGTGTGCACGGCCTCCCCCGCGCATCCCTCTGCATCCCTGTGCATC
>NW_008689386.1:0-2293 GCF_000695815.1 Acanthisitta chloris
GAGGAGGGTGGTGAGTTCTGTCAGGGCACTGAGGGTTGTCCCGGCCCAGGGGTAATGTCAGGAGCACTAAAGGCTGTCCCAGCCCGGGGAGCTCTGTCCCAGCTCGGGAACTCTGTGAGGGCTCTGAGCTCTGTCAGAGCTCTGAGGGCTGTCTCAGCCCGGGGGCTCTGTGAGGGCTGTGGGCTCTGTCCCAGCTCAGGGAGCAATGTCAGGAGGGCAGTGAGCTCTGTCAGGGCTCTGAGCTCTGTCCCAGCTCAGGGTGCTGAGGCTGCAGCGCTGGCTGAAGTCGAGCTGGTGCTGAGTAAGTATTGCTATGCTCTCATTCGTTTGGTCGGTTGGGGTTTATATTTATTAGGACTTGTTACCTGTTATTTTTTGTGGAACCCAAGCCTGCTGGTGTCTGAAGGTGGATTTGGTGGGATAATACTCGGTTTGAGGATCAGGTGCAGACAGTTTTCCCACCCCACTGGAGCTCCCCCGGGATAGGACAGACATCTGGGATAGCACCGTCACTGTCCTGCTAAGGGACAGGACACACCTGAGTTCCCTCAGGGCAAAGAGGGAGGTTTTGAAGGTGCACCTTGTAGGCTGAGACACTCTCACCGACCTCAGAAAGCAGAGGAAGGCTCCAAAACCTGAAGTGGAGAGCACTTGGCAGTGTTCCCCTTTGTGCCCTGCTGCCCCACCCAACCTGGTGGTGATGTAAAGTCAGTAATGTTCTCCTAGGGTAGATTAATTAAATTTTTCTCTCATCAAGACAAAAGATACTCCTAATCCAGTCTTTAAAGCAGCTTTCCCTCACCCCCTCCCTTAGTTTGACAGCGAAATGTTGATGTGATTTATTTTTGTCTCCAAGAAGGAAAGTGAAAGTCTCGTTCAGTTTCACTATTCAGGGAATGTTTCCCTTGACATCATCTCTGCCAGTTTCAGCTCTCAATGGTTTGCCGTAAGTCAGGCAACTTACACGACATGTTTTGGTGGCGTGTTCAGCACTTCCCAGGTGCTGATGCAACGCTCAGTCCAGATAACCACATCATTTTCATGTGGTTAAACCACCAACAGCTTCTGTCTTACCTCTGGTCTGGGACCTGTGTTATTAGTCATCTGTCCTGGGCCACAAACGAGTCTTGTTAATGCTGTTAACAGTTACAAAGAGGCATTTTCAGCCTTGGTTAAGATGACATTAACCATCATGTTTAGTTCTGTGTCACAGTTCTGCAGGTGAGGCTGCAATGCTGATGAATGCAACATGAGATGTCATAGTGGAAGGTTTTGCCAGGTGGAAGCTCCTGACCCTCTGTGGCATTGCATTATTCTGTATCCTTAGAGACCTGGGAGAGACACTAGTTTTACCACGGGAACTCACCTGCTGTTCCTCTCTTGGCTCCCCCTCACACCCCACTGCCCTCAGCAGGGTCTGCTCAGCACTCTGGAGCTGCCGTGGGAGATCACACTGCAGCACCCGTTCATCTCCAGGGTTACACAGAGCTCTGGGCTCCTCTGCCTGTTTAAAGTCTTCTGTGCCAACATTCTCACCTTAATGACTTGCTAGGAGAGCACTTTGATTCCCCACAAAGGCAGCGTAACTTTTCCTGTAAAAGCAAAAGGCTTTTGGAAAACTTTGTAGAAGAGATTCAGTGCTTGAATTCCCTAATGACGTGTGACGTTAGAACAGCATATTGGTGTCTTGTGGGGCTGAGTAACTGATGATAGAAAATATCTGACCTGAATATTTTCAGCAAGGAGTGAGCCTGGTAGTAAAAAAAAAAAAATCCATGGAAAAGCAGGGAATTGTTATAGGGTTGAATGGGAACATAATGCTGAAGCAAAACAAAAGGAGTGGTGGGGTGAGTGAAAAAAGCTTATCTTACTCCAGGCAAAGAGTAAAGAGGGAGGAGATTGCTGTGGAGAAACAAAGACAAAAAGGGAAGTGGTGAGCAGGGGATACTGTTGTGGGCACAGTATATGGTGCATGAACCAAAGCCTGGAAGGAAAGCTGACCTCAGAGCTAGGCTGTGTTGCTCCCCTCTGAGCCACAGAATGCAGAGGTTTGAGCTCTGTTTTGTTTTCTTTCTGTAAATACACAGAAGAGTCAGCAGTGGATACAAGGGGACACTCTGGGACGGGGCTGTTGTACCTTGGGCTAAAGGTTTATGCTTAGCTGTCACTGCCACTGAACACTTCGACCTGTCCCTTCCCCTCTCTGTCTCCTTGGTCAGTGCTGTGTCAGGGGTTGGGTGCAAGAACTCCTCTGAGCTAAAACGGTAGAGCTTGGGTCTGTGCCCTCTTGTCC
>NW_008689387.1:0-398 GCF_000695815.1 Acanthisitta chloris
TGTTATCAGATAAGGAGAATTTGTGTGGGCCACTTTTCTCTCAATGAAAGTTGAAGTTAGCTTTCCTCCTGCATAATTTTTGGTCACAGTGAAAACTCCTGTCTGACCAGAGACAGAGTAATTGAAATACTTTGCTCTGATATAGTTAGAAATGGCTGAAAGATATAAAGATGTTGCAAAAGTTTGGTTTGTCCTTGGTATGCTATGAGACCCACAGCTGTGGTTTAGTGCATTTTCTTTTATTTTACTGACCAAAGAAATTACACGGAGGAACTGTAGCTATGGTCGTTGCTGTGAGATCCTGTGCGACTGTTTTGTGGACTTTTACCAACCGGATACCTTTCTTGTGTACTGTTGGGATAGTCTGAAATTCCACCTGTAGGGGGAGCCCTGGGAAG
>NW_008689387.1:490-1222 GCF_000695815.1 Acanthisitta chloris
GTCAAACTATGCATTCACTACTCAGTAACTACTGCAATACACTAAGTTCTCTAAGTGCTAATAATCTGGAGGAGTATGCTGTGGTCTTGTCTACAGTGCATTGTGTTTATTGGTGCCTCCCTTGTTCTGTTGAAATAAAGGTGGCCTATGTCTCTGAGACAATGCGGAAGATCACATCTATGATGGTTGTCTGACTGTCCTGTATGTGCCTTCTATGTTTAGAGCCTTAAAGAGAAAGACTTTCACAGATGCCTTTTCTCAGAATATCACTGGAAGAAATACTCTTTTGCTTGTCAGATATTGTGGGTGAGAAGTCAGTGTAAGTTCAGTGAGAGTCTGGTCTCAAAGCAGGAAAAGAGGGGATTGTATGCTCCACCTGGCTGGGTGTGCTTTCATACCATGCCTGGTGTGAAGGTCTGTGCAATTTACAGCAATCCCTCTTTTCCTGTGTCCAGAAAGGGGATGACAATCGCCTGATGAATTTGTCTGCAAACATCCATGAACGTGCAAATATGTTGGAGTGGTTCGCTGCCTAAGAACTGTCATTTTTCCAACATACATGTCTTTGTATGACTGTGATGTAAAGTTTCATCGTGGCTGGACTAAGCTTTCCCTAGCCTTAACCAAACCTTCCCATGTTATTAGTGGCTTTTGCTCATATGAGGTCACTGCTGCTGTTTTGTTGGTATTAAAATTGGTGAGAATATTGGGGATGGGAATATAGTCTTGTCA
>NW_008689388.1:0-405 GCF_000695815.1 Acanthisitta chloris
TTCTTGATAAAGCAACTGGAAAAAGTGCCTGCATTCTCTCTGACAGTGCCAGCTTGTTGGCTGGGTGTGAAATAGCAATGTGGAGGATTTTCTCTGTTTCAGAGTATCTAGCAACAATAGCACACTTTGTCCTGCATAATGAAGGTCTTATTTTTAGCATGACCCAGAATATCCTTTAGGTGTGTCATGGTTTTAGCCAGGATGGGGTTAATTTTCTCAGTAGCTAGTGTAGCGCAGTGTTTTGAATTCAGAAGTGATAATACATTGTTGTTTTGGTTTTGCTGGATTGTGTTTATCATAACCAAGGACATCTTCTTGCCTGTGTCTCATGCTCTGCCAGTGAGAAGATACACAGGAAACTGGGAGGGAGCATAGCCGGGACAGGTGACTTGAACTAGCCAACGG
>NW_008689388.1:638-1277 GCF_000695815.1 Acanthisitta chloris
AGAGCGGGGAGGAGGGAGTGTAAGCAGCTGTGTGGTTCTTGGCTGCTGGCTGAGGTTAAACCACGACAAGATGGTATCATGGAATGAACAGAAAGTAAAGGCAATCCAGGGATGTCACTGTAGTTAGTCCATCAGACAGTTTTGGCTATTTGGGGTTTGAACAAAATCTGTCCATGTTATGGACTGAAGGAATGCCTTAATCTATGGGGTAGGTGCAGATGGGGGAATGTGACAAAATTTCCAGCCATCCTAGTTTTCTAGAAAATTTTAAAATATCTGTAATGTTTTCAGCAGAATGAGAATGATAACTTTGACCCTGTTCTAGGAGAGAGAAAACATCCTGATGCAAATGATTAGTGACATGGGTGTAGCTGCAATAGGAAGTATGACTGAGGATTTCCTTCTACCCTTCAGAAAGTCTCTATTACCTACTGGACAGGGAACTCTCCCAAGAGAAAATCAAATTTAAACATGATCCCTTCTGTGGTGGGGGAGGACTCTCAGAAACAGGACAGCATCTCATGCTTATCTTCGAGTGTGCTGAAAATCTTGCCTTCTTTCTAAATCTAAAAGCTGTAGTTCAGACATAGTTTAAGGAGTTTATTCTCAACACTTACGGCTAAGAAAATTACTTGAAAA
>NW_008689388.1:1314-1602 GCF_000695815.1 Acanthisitta chloris
TTTTGCTAACTCATGGGAGTCCAAGAGCTAAAATCTCACTTTCATGGAACTTTTAAAAAGAAAAAGTAAAAGTTATCTTTAAATTATCAAGAACTGAACAAGGGAATTCAAGTTATAATTGATAAATATATGATTTTTTTAAAATCCACACTTCAAATATTAACTTTGAAGATTGTTTCAGCTATGGAATTAATTTTATGAGTAATCTTGCTGGTGTATTATTAATAGTATGCTGTTAAAACTTTTTTTTACATTAATCCATAGAATCATAAAATCATAAAGTCATAG
>NW_008689389.1:0-225 GCF_000695815.1 Acanthisitta chloris
GCTTCACCCCCAACCTTGGGGACCCCCCAAAAAAAGGACAAAAGGAGGTTCTGCCCCTTTTTGTGGAGTTCTGGGGGAACTTGCTTGTGTTGGGGTGCTCCCCTGGATTTTTGGGGTCCCTCTCGCTGTTGGGGACCCCTTGGAGAGGTTTGGGGACCCCCCTGGATTTTGGGGTTCCCCCTCCAGGCTCGGCAGAGGGAGAAGATGAATGATGAGCACAATAAG
>NW_008689390.1:0-439 GCF_000695815.1 Acanthisitta chloris
CCCCAAAGAGCCCTCTGCCCCCCCAGGTCGCTATGAGGAGGCTCTGGAGCAGCACGAGGAGGAGCTGAGGCTGCTGGAGGGGGTTGGGGACCCCCTGGGCTGTGCCGTCGCCCACCGCAAGATCGGGGAGCGCCTGGCCGAGCTCGAGCGCTATGAGGAGGCACTGCAGGTCAGGGGGTCACAGTGCTGTTTGGGGGTACACTGCTGTTTGGGGTCACACTGCTGTTTGGGGTGACACTGCTGTTTGGGGTCACACTGCTGTTTGGGGCTCACACTGCTGTTTGGGGCTCACACTGCTGTTTGGGGTCACACTGCTGTTTGGGGTCACACTGCTGTTTGGGGTCCCCCTGGTCTTTGCTTTGGGGCTGGCTGTTTGGGGTCACACTGCTCTTTGGGGTGACACTGCTGTTTAGGGGTCACACTGGTGTTTGGGGGTCAC
>NW_008689391.1:0-337 GCF_000695815.1 Acanthisitta chloris
TATATATATATATATATACACAAACACATGCATATAGGCCTATAAGAAAAAGTAAAATTAAGATCACAGAGCCACAGTTATGCATTTTACATCTATCCTTCAGGTCCAAGCATACAGTTTTAACTTCTGGAACTGTAAGAAGAAAGAAATCAGCTAGTTTCTAAGCTGGATTTTCAAAGGCAGAGCATAAGCAAATCTGTATTCCATACATGTTGTTCATTAGCCTACACGCACCATAAACCTGCAACTGCCATTGCAAGAGACTAGATGGTAAGAGAGAACAACCAATGTCCTTACAAAGCCATACACTCATATTTAAAATTTAATCAGAGAATCT
>NW_008689391.1:372-10539 GCF_000695815.1 Acanthisitta chloris
GACTATAGTCTTAACAGGAAGCTGAAGAAGCTTTGGGTTTTTTTGCCCCTCCCTACTAGTCTGTTTCCAGAACTGAAATCACATAAGGGCTGGAACAAAATACAGGATTCTATAAATATTCTAGGATTAGTCACATCACCGTAGGTTTTATAGCTTATTTCCAGAAAGGGTTTCTCAGCTTTTACTTCCAAATTATTCAAATGAACCAGGTGAAGAACTGCAGAATCTAACATTCACAGACTGTAAAGACAGAGGAGGATGGATAACAAGTGGCTGAAATTATGTTGCCATCTACAGGCCACATACACACAACAGAAAAGGGAATTATATCAAGACAGTACAGGAGACAGAGCAAAGAAAGCTAGAGGAAAGAGGGGAGCAGATGAGGAGACAAGGACTTACCATCAGAAAGGATTTTAGCTCTATCCCCTTGACATCAAATCACTGCTATTAATTCAGCTCAACCTAATATTGTGAAATGCTACACTTCAAAATTTCCCGAATTTAGCGCTATACCACAGACCAAGAACTTCACAGAAATATCAGGTTAAGTACCTTCCATTTTGTAATTCCTGGCATCCTCTTCAAACCTGGTAGTTCAGAAGAGACGTCAGCAAGTTCTAAGGCACCTGAAATCCCAAGAATATAAACATTCTTGAAAACAGAATTTAAGAGTTGCGTTGCTAACTGACTTTTATAAAAATAGATTCCTTCAAGATTTAAGACTATTTTAAGAACACTACTTTTAAAAACTTTCAAGAAACAAAACGCTATACAATTACTATCATGTAAATTAACAAACAGGATGGTAAAAATTGTTAATAATGCTTGCAACCTATAAATTAACCAAAATATGATGGTTAGATATTTTTTATAGCAGCTGCATAAACTAATACTCTGCAATCTGTATCATTAAACAGCAGTGTTCTAGGCAATGCAGTCATTTAAGTTTTTATTCTCACTCAGCATTTGGATTTACTGCACTGATTAAGTATTTTTCAGAGAATAACTTTTGGGGTAACTAAGCCTTTAAAAATGCCTTCTATTCTCATTTTATGGACTTACAATCTTAATATTCCAGTGTGAGAGGAAAAAGAATTTATTATTTTTTAAATGGAAAGGAAAATACCAAACTGTTTAACAGCAAGGTAAGTACTATCACCCTAACAGGACAAAAGACTGTGTGCCTAAAACATGTCACATTACTACAAGAAACATCAACAGAGTATAACTTCATCTACTGAATAAAAGCTTTAAGCTGCTCCAAGTCCAGAATGTATTATATAAAAATTTACTGTTTTAATAGATAATCTCTCTAGAGAAGAATAACCTTAACAATTCTTTTCATGTGATTCTGAATACTTAAGTTATTTAACAGGTAGGTAGGCCTTTCCTCATGTTGTACACAAATTATCACCCTGTTCAACATGATGAACCATTACAGTGACAGTTTAAGCAAGTCTGAAATAAATGAAAAAGTGATACACAAATTCATAGACAAAATTATAAAAATGACATTTCAAATGTGGTTAAACTTGATGTTTGCATCCATCCTTTGAATACACCTGTGTCCCTACAGCATGACTTCAGCTGATGTCTCAGACTACATCAGACTGATGAGGCACTAAAGAGTCTGTCAGAAGTACTACAATTTCCATTAGTTTCTACATGGTAGAAATGTGCCTTTCCTAACTCCTTCAGCCCTAAGGGGAAAGGAATCTCAAATCTGCTCCACAACTAACCATGTAACACAGTGCTAGGAAGTACCAACAAAACTTCTGGACTGACCTGAGCAAATCCTTGAGGTCCAATTGCCCTTGCAGGCCACTGCACTACCTCACCCTTCTTTAGCTACACCTATGTTCAAGCTCCAAGGATAACACTGACTTGCTGGGACACATCATAGCCTCCAAGTAAACCTCAAAATATCTCCACTGGGCAGAGACTTACACCTGAATGTCACAGCCTGTCACGATCATTCCTTCCAACTACTGAACTTGCCCCAGATGCTGCAACTGCTGGTTTCCACTAACATCCATACTGCTTTGTGCTCCTATCCAAATGGGTCCTTACTGCTTTCCAATCCTGACACTGTTAAATTTAACTCTGGCTTAGTACAGCCTCCAATAAGCCAAGTATGCTATAATTTACTGGAGACATGTCTATGTCTATCAAGGAATCTACTTCTAAATTATTTCCTTTGAGTGGAAATTGTCAATTCCTAATTATCTGCAAGTATTTTAACTAAGCTGCTGCTTCTGAGACAATGAAATTTCACACATAATTGGGGGCCAGAATAGTGACTGGCACAAAAAATGCAACATTACACAAAACAGGCTACAGACTTTCAGAATAAACTCAGCTCTGGGAACAATACAGCTGCTTCTGCTCTGTACAAGGCCCAACTTCACAAAGTCCGTGAAACTTTTCATACCAAATCCAATTAGATGTCTCCAAAGTTAAGGCTGCTGACTCAGAAGAAGCAGTGTGCACCAGCTACTAAATGGGCTACTAAACCCTACTACCACAAACTGATGCAGTGCACCTTCCCAGCTCATCTCAATTTTTCCACCTCTTGTTACATCAGATGATGGAGACTTAACAGCAATTTCAGTAAGCCTTCATATCCAAGTCAAAAATGTAAGAAAAACCCATGAGCATAAAGACATTAAAATTCCTGGCACGTCCAAATGTGGGTCAAATGATGCTAAAGGTATCAGTGACTCCCACCTGCTGGTGCACAACAATCTTCCTCCAACTGGTTAACTACATTCTGGGCTATTTACTCCTACAGCACAAAGCAGCAATGTCCCACGCTGTGTTTTCCAAAGGAAGTATGAATGTCAGACATGGACTCCAACCAGTGGAATCAGCAGAAGCCAGATAACAGAGACTGAGTTCCACTGATCTGTAGAAATGTTTTGTGTATCATTAACACAACTCTTCAGGTTTTTTATCTGCATCTGATTTAGGCCCATTTAAGGAAGCTGCTCATATCAACACTAATGAAATCCTACTGGCACCGAAAAACTGCTGCAGTTTGGCATACTATGAGCACATTACCTACACTAAGCTTATCACTAGTATGATTGTACACATATCCTTTTTTTGGCTGAGGACAAAAAGATTTCCTTGCTCTGTCCAAGTTCACATTCTCACCTTGACTCTTTTCCAGCAGAGATGCGATCACAGCTTCATTTTCGATAGGATTCAACGAGCAGGTGGAATATACCATTCTCCCTCCTTCTGCCAGCTGTTCCACACCACGGGTTGCAATTCTCAACTGCAAGCTAATAGAACACTCTTGGTCTAGCCAGGTACCATCCAGGAACCAGAAAGAAGCTATACAGCTGGACTAAGCCAGCACTTACAGAGTTCCACAGCTGTCACCAGTACACAAATTAAAGTCAGTTTTAAACTAAGTCAGCTTAGCGCAGTCTATACTGCAGACACACTCAAAATGACACCTATAAAATTCAAACAGCAATTAGGTCAAACATTACCACTAATGCAGGATAACTTAAAACATAACATTCTGAATTTTGTTCTTTCTAGTGCCCCATCAAATTGATTATAAAGTACTCAACCCTAGAAAAATAACACCCTAAAACCTGACTCTACGCAGAAATTCAAAGTTAAAATGAGAAGCAATCTATTACAAAATATTATGGACAACACAGCCTCCTGAGAAAGGTACCACTGTGTTGGACCACCAACTTATACCCCACCTGGACACTTACAGCTAAAATAAAACATGTAGTTCTAAATGAGTTGCCAAGCAGTAACAAGTTACTGCAGGTCAGCTTAGTCACAGTAACCAACAGCGTTCTCAGCTTGTTACAAACACACAGTAAAATGTTCTAAGCATTTTTATCTCTTTTTCAATTACTGCATTTTACCATGTGCCTGCATTAGGCTAAGTACTCATTCATCATCAGTTAACATAAATCAGTATCAGGTAACTGAAACTGTTTATGTGTGGTCTCTAATATCCTAGACTTTAAAACATTAAATTTTACAAGATATTGTGTTTTCCAACAGTATTTTACCTGACTAAATAGTAAGAATCCCAGCCAAATGATTTGTCCCATTTTCTTACCTACCCTGTCTAAACCAATTCAATGAACATTATCATGTCTGATATTCATAAGAATACAAGCAATTTAGATTCACACACTCCATTCCTCACATCTGAAACCCTACACTTCCTCTGAACAGTGTGTAAGTTCTTGATTTGAGAGAAGTGGCTCTTCCTAGTCTCTGCTTTGTCATATATTAACATGTGAATGCATGCAGATGTTAAAGATGTGGGAAAAGGAGGAGAAAGAAATGAAAAGTGCGGATGTGTAGTAAGCATTTTTTTACCCATGGAGCTGCAAACTGTTTTGTGTTGTCCACTTCTTCCACACATCAATGTTTTTCCTCATGGTTCCATCTCCACTGCAACAGAGGTTGAACAGATTTGTATTATTTGTGAGTAAAACTCATTTCATATCAAAGTCACTCACAGCAGCAAAAAATTAACAGCCCTTCTCCCATGTTAACCAGTTCTCTATGCTGTACTGTGTTTCCTCCCTGTCTTTGCAATTCAGTATCCTAAGGTCAAAATCTGAAGCCCTTCAACTGACCAAATTTAAGTACCACTTGGAATGAAGAAGTTCACCTTGATTTGGTATTCCCACACCTAAGACAGTTTAAGGCATTCACCTGTTTTGGAAGTTATAAATCATAACTCACTAAGCCACTCAAAAAGCTTAACTCTGTAACACACAAAAAATCAGCACTGCACTTAGTGTAGTAAAATCCATGTACCAAAGTTTACATGCAAGGTACCTGCAGGGGACGTCACATAAAATCCTGTCATAGAAGAGGATCTCTTTTCTTCCATCAACATCTATTTGTAGGTTAGGAATGCTGGAGGCATCATGATTTACCACCATGATGCAGGGACTGTTTAATCTCTTAGCCTGATGAACCAGCAAATAGCAGCGCTTGTTGTCGACATCATTAGCAATTACAAACCCCTCTGGGAACATAAAATAGTGGGAAGATGCTTTACTATTCAACAACTAAATAATTTTACACCGTTTATTACCTTATGTTCAAAGATGTGTAAACCCTTCACTAGAGGTTTTTACTTAAGACTGCTTATGAATAGAGGCACCCTTACTGAGCATAGAATAACTTAGAGTATGTTGAGGTTTAACGGATGTGTCCTAGCCTCAGAAGTTCTAACTTCCACAAAGCAGCAGTATGACACAGTCAAGGACCCTTCAACTTCTCCAAGTAAAACCCTCATAACAGAGAAAACCTGCACTGTCACCAAAGACAACCCCTACACCAGGAAATTTTCAGCACAAAAAATCCACACTGTCCCACACCTTTACCATTTCAATGGGCAGTATTTTCTGTGAGCATCTAACTGAGAGCAAAGATTCTCAAGCTTACAAGAAAAGATAAAAATCACAATAATTTTAAGGCTAAAGCAGCTTAATCCAGTGTTTGCAGGATACCACTAAACCACAGGGGCTCATGTACCACCACCTACTAAATATCCTTGATTTATATACAAAAATTAAGCTCCAATCACATGTACTGGAGTCCAAACTGCAATGACTATATATATATTTATGTATAATATACATACATATATAACACACAATCCATCTCTCTCCTTTAAGCCAAAGAAGCCCATGAGGTTTCAAACCAACAGTGGGGTTCTTTTCATCTCTTAGCACTCAACCACTTCAGGAATTCAATATATAGTTACATGCAGTTACTCATTTGTGGTATTAAACATAATCTTCTACAAGAAAAAGCAAAAATTCCAAGTCACAAAAGTTTTTAGTAGTTTTCCAGACTTACTGGGAAAAGGAACATTCATGTCTGCATGCAACATTTCAATGAGTTGTGCAGTCTTAGATCCAGGTGCAGCACACATATCTAGAACCTACAAACACCAGAAAGTTAAAAAAGGTCCTGCCTTGTATTTTTTAAGTATTTGATAAACTTACTATTTGTTCTTGTTTAAATTAAGTATTTTTGCATACACCTGCAGAATTATGACTGTTCTGGACACCAGTTTGAAAAAACAAGTACAGTCCTGTTCTTTGTATGTTTTATCTTTGAGGGTCTAAAGCATAAAAAGGACTTTAGTTTGTTGGGAAGAAATAAATCAGTTGAAATAAAATCTGAAAGAGAAATTTTAATATAGATACAGGGATGTGGCCCTTTCATCAACTCACAAGCAATTCCAACTGAAGTTAACTGGAACTTTACTTATAAACACACATATTCAGGGCAAAGTTACACTCAAGCAATTATCAGTAAATTAATCAGAGACTGTTGATTACATAGATTTTATAAGAATGAACTGCTTTTCCTCCCCACACATATGCATTTTAATGCAAAAAATCAGGGCAGCACAAACCTCTTTCTGTATCCTGGAAAAAGCACTTGGGAAGTGTCTGAACCGCCCTCAGGCAGCCAAACAGCACAGACACCAACACCTGATTTCTAGTGCATTTCTCCCTCCTGGTTCATCACGAACTTGGCGTGAGATCAAGTCATTTATAGGGTAACTTTCACAGCAACACACTTCACATCTAACACTGCCCTCTCAAGTAAGGAAGCTCAGAGTCCTTCCTCTTGTCTGGTTACAGACTTTCAGAAACCTATGTCTATCTCCTGGACCTTTAGCTCCAGTAAAAATTAGCTGAAATCATGCAAGAGGATAAAGGATGGGAACGGATCTGCTCAGATTCTCATGCAAGCCCCTGGCTTGAACAAGACTAAATCAGAAGACAGACCCCAGAGAAATGCCAAAAGCTCTAGAGAGCATGTGGAAAGCACTCTTACTAAATAAGAGTAACAAAGTAACAGTTGTCATGCTGCTGTTTTCTACTTTTGCAGATAATGCAAAGGATAATGAAAAATATACAAGGCTAAACATGCTCTAAAATTGTCCAGCAAACTGATGATAAGAGAAAGCTAAACTGTGACAGATTATAAATGAACACAGCTACAGAGATGTCTGACAGTCACTAAGCTCATCATTGTGCAAGATGAATCAGCATGTAAGACATGACATACAGAACATGCAGCTTCAGCATGAAAAGGAACCTGCAATTCTTGTCATAACAAGGAGCTCAGAAGCTAAGGTACTACGGACCATAAAAGGTCATAAATTATAACCAAGGCATCGTTACAGCAGCTAATTGCTGTCTTGCCACAAGAGAGGATAAAGAACTGATTCTGAGTCTGATTTGTGAAATCTTGCACACATTTCTGGAAAACGCTCGCTGAAATGCAGTCAGCAAAGTTAAACATTCAACACAAAACCTACATACTGCTATCTTACTGTTGGAGAATGGCTAAGAGAGCGGGGACATAATCCTGGGGAAGGCCAAAAAGAGCTAGGCCGCAGTCCCCTGGGAACGTACAGACACAGTCCTGGGAACACACCTGGGAATGCAGTGTGTACAAGCAAGGCTCTGGAGATAGTAACTTATATAGAGATAGGGAGTAACTCAGCTGGGCAGATGGCAGGGGTAACTCGTCCTTGAGGGTGAAACAAACAGGTTCGAGAAAAACAGCTAGGAATGCACCCAAGCCTGGGAAAGCAGGAGATAAGCCTCACAGCTGCAGCTGTGAGTGAGGGGAGTACCTGAATGCTATCTTTAGAGCCTAGCCAATTAAAAGTGATGGATAATTGTACACCTGCTTCTGCACTGTATAAAAAAGAGCCTGTCGGACAATAAAGATGGAGCTTGCTGTATCACCCACACGGAGTCGGCCGCTTGCTTCCCCGCGCAGAACCTTCACCTTTCCCAAAATCTTACCACATGCAATGTGAGTATGGGGCGTGCAGAAATATCCCCACAATTTGTGCTTTACAGTAAGGTGAACATGTTCACTGCCTGTTCAACTCTAGACAAAACTCAGAATGCACCTTGTGACAGATCAAGACCGAGTCCTTCAATTCATTATTCAGCTAAGAGAGATGAGAAGACCCTGCCTCACATAAAGGTTCCATCAGCCCTGTGCATTCTAAGCAAGTGTGCAAGAAAGCACACAACATGGCCTGAGAAAGTAAGGCAACTAGCTCATTAATTTAACCGATTAAGGTCAACTGACAGATTAATTCTGCAAACAAGAGTAGAGTATGAAAACACCACTAAGGTTAGAACAAAGTTTGCTACCAGATACCCCCATTCCTACAGTCTGCCACAAGGAAATATGGGCATTCCTTAGACATCTCACCTAAAATTAACACCCTACAGTGTTCAGCCATCACCACCAACATGTTCCGGTTCACCCAAATTATTTTGCCTTGTAGATGTATAGAACAGAAGTCTGCAACTTCTTCAGAAGGCACAGAAGAGTGCAATCTACCTGGTAGAGAACATTATCGTTTATATCTGGAAAACTACATCCGCTCACAGTGTGATGGAGAATAGGAAGTTAAGGAATAGGAAGTTAAGAACAGTCACCTTAACTTTAACAGCAGGTTGAAATATGAATACATAACTCAGATACAGATAAACACATTTACACTTTGAAATTAAGATTATGCAACTACTTAAGACCTAAGTTGTCTTTCACAGGATACTACACATAGCAGAAAATGCAGATGTTCCATTGACAGCCTGTTTGTGATCTGAACACAAGTGTTGCTATTAATGTGCAGAAAGCATAAGACATATCAACACGAAACAGAACTGTGTATCAGCATTGATAGTGCTATTGTGATTAGTGGTGTAATCAAACTGTCTTCGGGGAAAAAGCTTTTGTACACAGTATATCCTAGAGTTACCTTGTGGTGAGGGCTAACGTTAAGCAGCAGAGGTGGGATCATGCTAACAGCCTCCTGACGGCTGATATTTCCCTTGAAAGGAAAAAAAAGAAATGAAGTTCATTCTTATTCCACAAAAGAATGTGTTTCTTTTGCAAGAAGAGCTTTAAATTGCTATGCAGTGAAATAACAAAGCAGTCAGAAACACACTACTATGAATATATAATTTAATTTTTTTCAGATCTAACAACAAAAACACCCCCAGTATTTTACTCAATTTAACTTCTGATAACTGCATATTTACTCCAATTATAACGATTCTGCAGATGCAGTTTCTGCTCAAAAAAAGACAAGAAACTGGCTTCAACCCAGGGAAAAACATCCATCACTTAAGCTAAGTCTTGTCACGTACACATGTGCAGTTTTTCATAGAATCATAGAATTCTAGGGGTTGGAACAGACCTTACAGATCATCCAGTCCCAATCCCCTCATGCCATCGGCAGGGACACATCCCCACTAGACCAGGTTGCTCAAGGCCTCATCCAGCCTGGCTTTGAACCTGTTTCATGATCTTGCCAGGCACAGAGGTGAAACTGACTGGTCGATAGTTTCCATAGTTTTTACCAGGTCTGAACATCTGGTTTCTAACAGTAACTAGTTATTTTACAGGGACTCATTTTAGCATCCCCAAACAATAACAAAACAAATGCTATTAGCTTAGGAGAAATAGTTAGAGCTGCAGTTATGCACCAAAGTCATAGGACGAATCACCGTCAAGAGCAATATAAAATCCACCTTTTTCTGAGTTATTTAGCTTCAGAGAGAAAAATCACAGTTTGCTCCGGATAACATATTTAAATAAAGCACAGGATACGAAAGAAAAGAGCCCCAAGATCTACCCAAAACTTACACATTCTGTCTCGCTGACCAGAAACTGATGAAACTTTTCCAGTTGTGGTGACTTGCGTAAGATTTTTCTACTCAAGTTAGTGTGCCAAGCTAACTCCTCTGGATACCTGGGGGAAAAGAAATGGGCAAAGGGCAGCGGCAGATGAAAGAGACCGACAGGCTGGGCTGGATGCCCAGGGATCCTTATCACGCCAGGGAGCCTCATCACACTTCCAGCTCACTCACCAGCTCAGCGCCTGGGGCATCTCCACTTTTTGGCCATCCACCTCCAGGTCCTGCAGCTCTCGGAAGTACTTTTCCTTCAAGCAGTGGAGGATCTCTTTGGCATGGCTGCAGGGGAGAGATGCCCAGAGGGACACCGGGCGGAGAATCATAGAATCACTGGTCAGTTTGGGTTAGAAGAGACTTTAAAGACCGCCTTGTTGCGGCCCCGCTGCCATGGGGATGGTATATACACCTCGTG
>NW_008689392.1:0-938 GCF_000695815.1 Acanthisitta chloris
TATGGGCTGTGTGTGTCTGTATGGGCTTGGTGGGTCGGTACAGGCTGTGTGTGTCTTTATGGGCTTGGTGGGTCTGTATTGGCTGTGTGTGTCTGTATGGGCTCAGTGAGTCTGTATGGGCTGTGTGTGTCTGTATGGGCTGTGTGTGTCTGTATGGGCTGTGTGTGTCTGTATGGGCTGTGTGTGTCTGTATGGGCTGTGTGTGTCTGTATGGGCTGTGTGTGTCTGTATGGGCTGTGTGTGTCTGTATGGGCTGTGTGTGTCTGTATGGGCTGTGTGTGTCTGTATGGGCTGTGTGTGTCTGTATGGGCTGTGTGTGTCTGTATGGGCTGTGTGTGTCTGTATGGGCTGTGTGTGTCTGTATGGGCTGTGTGTGTCTGTATGGGCTGTGTGTGTCTGTATGGGCTGTGTGTGTCTGTATGGGCTGTGTGTGTCTGTATGGGCTGTGTGTGTCTGTATGGGCTGTGTGTGTCTGTATGGGCTGTGTGTGTCTGTATGGGCTGTGTGTGTCTGTATGGGCTGTGTGTGTCTGTATGGGCTGTGTGTGTCTGTATGGGCTGTGTGTGTCTGTATGGGCTGTGTGTGTCTGTATGGGCTGTGTGTGTCTGTATGGGCTGTGTGTGTCTGTATGGGCTGTGTGTGTCTGTATGGGCTGATGTGTCTGTATGGGGTCTGTGAGACTACATGGGCTCTATGCATCTATATATGCCCTGCAGTCTGTACATGTTGCATGTGTCTTTAAGTGCTCTATGGGTCTATACATGCCCTGTGGGTCTGTACATGCTGTATGAGTCTATATGCTCCCCTTGTGTCTGCATGTGCCCTGGGGGTCTGTATGGGCTGTGTGTGTCTGTATGGGCTGTATGTTCCTGTATGGGCTTGGTGGGTCTGTATGGGCTGTATGTGTCTTTATGGGCTCGTGGGGGCTGTGCGGGGTT
>NW_008689393.1:0-7480 GCF_000695815.1 Acanthisitta chloris
ACTGCGCGGGAGGGCGGCGTGGAGCGGTCAGCGAGGGTGCGGGTGCAGCCTGGCGAGAGGGGATCCCGCGGGGCTTTTGGTGCCGGGGGGAGGGAGGCGGTTGGGACTGACCGAGCGCTGTCGCCCCCCGCAGCGGAGCAGCAGTCGCGATGTCCGGCTTCGACGACCCCGGCATTTACTACAGTGACAGTTTTGGGGGCGATGCGTCCGTGGACGAGGGGCAGGTTCGGAAGTCGCAGCTGCAAAAGCGGTTCAAGGAGTTCCTGCGGCAGTACCGAGTAGGCACGGATCGGACAGGCTTCACTTTCAAATACAGGTGCTGTTGTAGCCCCTTTCCTCCTTCTGAGCCTTCCACACCCTTCTTTGCGTGTCCACTTTGTTCTTACTCACTGCAGGAGGGAGAGGTTATCCCCAGATACTCGATAGCACATGACAGTTTGTCTCTTCTCGTAGGTCTTAAAGTGCTCTTTGTTGGTATAAGAGATGTTGTTTGCATTTAACCTGATAGGAAAGCGGAGGGCTGGAGTTCTCACATATTTTTAAGGCAGCCAGCCAGTGGCAGAGGTAGCAATAGAGGGATCCACACTGTCAGGCTTGCACTTAGTTCTGAAACCCAAGGTTTGTGCTTCCTGGTCTGGAATTTTATCTGTGCCCATTAAAATCAGTGCAGCACTGTCTGCATATGCCTTTCAAATCTATGAAGTTCTCTTGGCCATCCCTTTGCCTATGCAGTTTAGAGACACAACTGTGAGAGAACATGGGGATGTATCATAAGCAAGGGATAGAACAATCTTTCACTCTTCACCTCTGAGTTTCATGGACCCTGCTCTGCTATTACTTTCTTTGTTTTAGATCACATCTTATGTGTAATGGTTATTATCCTATATAGAAGTGTTCTAAGTGTGTATCTCGTCATGTAACTCTAGTAAATAGTTTACATTGTCACTGCAAGCACTGGCATCCCTGGTCTGATACCACATTTCTAAATGGATTTGGGTGAAAGATTTGCCTAGGTCTTCCTGCACTTCTCTTGGCACTGTCCTGATTTTCTGTATTTGCTTTCCAAATCAAAGGTTCCTTGTGCAACCTGCCTTCTCTGGTCCCTGCTTGTTATAAGATCACTATGGGTGACTAGTGCTTTCTACCCTGAAATCTTCACTACTTCCTGCCTCCTCCCTCACTGGAGATATTCAAGAACTGTCTGGACACAGTCCTGAGTCATGTGCTCTAGGGTCGCCTTGCTTGAGCAGGGAGTTTGGACCACATGATCCATTGTGGTCCCTTCCTACCTAACTGATTCTGTGATTCCAGGGATGAGCTCAAACGACACTATAACCTGGGTCAGTACTGGGTGCAGGTGGAGATGGAAGACTTAGCCAGCTTTGATGAAGATCTGGCTGACTATCTCTACAAGCAACCAGCAGAGCACCTGCAGCTGGTAAGGATGGAGGAGGTCGGCAGCCTGGTGTACTGACACTCACATTGTGAGAGCAGCCCTGACATTATGCTGTAATGTACCCATTAATAGCCTAGTTGTTCCCTTTCTAGCTGGAAGAAGCAGCAAAAGAAGTTGCAGATGAGGTCACTCGTCCTCGTCCTTCAGGGGAGGAGACTCCCCAGGACATCCAGGTGATGCTGAGATCAGATGCCAATGCAGCCAGCATCCGCAGCCTGAAGGTGAGGGGAATCACCTGCCATGCAGAGCAGGCAGGGCTTGCATCCTTGTGGGTGTGAGGGAAGGGAAGCTTTTAGGACTTGATCCCATAGTTCAGGGCAGGGGTTGCACACTAATTTGCAAGCAGTAATATTCTGCAACTTAAATCTGACTGTAAATGATTGGTTTTGCTGGTTCCTGCTGCAGGGACATTATTGCTACTAGTGATGTTCTGCACAGAGTGTTTTGTCCTTTGCTCTTACGCACTGAAATTAGCATGGCTTAAGTCATGCCACATTACTGCTGAAGAGTGAAGAAGTGACATCATGCAGGCTTTTTAGTTGTGGTTCCTTAGCCCCATGAATATGGAAAGTGTAGCTAAGAAAGAACTGTGTTTCTTTAACTTCTTAAGTTTCCCACCTGTTCTCCATTGAGGCTTTATCACCTTCCCCTCACCTTTTCCCTTTCAGTCTGACCAGATGTCCCACCTTGTGAAGATCCCTGGGATCGTAATTGCAGCAACCCCTGTGAGAGCCAAAGCCACCAGAATCACCATCCAGTGCCGTAGCTGCCGCAACACCATCAGCAACATTGCAGTGCGCCCAGGCCTGGAGGGTTATGCTCTCCCCAGGAAATGCAACACGTAAGGATTGACAAGGGGATGCATCCCCTCCTCCTGCTCCTGCAATGTCCCATGTGCTGCAGAGTCAGCTCTGCATTGCACCAGGCAGAAACATCTGCACTTCTCTCTGCCTCCGCTCTTCATGCTGCCCCCTGTGCCTGCATGCAGTTGTGGCTGGCAAGTTCTAGCTCTGCCTCTCTGTGGTCATGCTGATTGTGATGCTGCCATGCAGTGTTGAGTGACTCTGTCCAGGGAATTCTTTTTATCTGTAGAGTGTTTTGCCTGTTGTACCCAAAGGCTCAGTCATGCCTCCATCTCTCCCATAATGCTGTGTTAAGTTGCTGTCCTAACTTCTTATTAAGTTAATAGCTTTTGCAAACAAATTTCTTCCTTCCACATTCTCCTTCCTGAGGGGCCTTTTTATCCTACTTTACAGCTCTTGGTGCCCATTAGAATCATGAGCATTAGGCTGCCACTGTGCTGTAGCTCTTGAGCCAACTGATCCTGGTGGTTGTGTCTTTGAGCTCATACCTGCCAGTATTTATTTTCTGGACCTTAACTCTTATGCAGCTTGAAAGGTGTTTTGGTCTAGGGATTGTCTTTGTGTATGGTCTGTATATCACCTCGCTCCCAATCCTTGACTGCATGAATTCATCTGCCCTGTGCTGTCATGTTACCCTCCTGGAAAGCCCTGTGTGGAGTCAGGCATTGATAGTGCCATTCTAAGATAGCAGCAGGATGTGGAGGTGCTCTTTGTCTTGGAGAGCTTGTAGTCTAGCAAGGCAGATATGTCTCAAGGGACTTGGAGGTGGATGTCAGCCTTGTCACATTGCTAATTGCTTTCTCACCAGAAACCACTTAACATTTGCTTCATGCATGAGGTTGTGAAGAAAAACACTCTGCCATGTCACTGAGTCTACACCTTCTGTGTAATTAATGAATTACCTTCCTCTGCTTCAGGCTAGCAGGGGGAGGCAGGGAGAGTGCTCAGACAAGTACCACCCTGCCGTTGGCTTGTTCCCATGGACAGTTTAGGCAGCTTTTGCAAACAAGACAGAGGGTTTGGTGAACTTTTGGTTTGGCCCTGTGTGTCTGCCCTTACCTGCTGGTGTGGCACTGCTTGGAGGGGCAGCTGCTCTGGGCTGTGTCACTGCTGTCCCCTCCACAGGTGAGCTTCAACAGGTGGCTCTTGTGTACTAACAGCCTTCACTGGTTGATCTCTCCTCACAGAGAACAAGCTGGCCGCCCAAGGTGCCCTCTGGACCCCTATTTCATCATGCCAGATAAGTGCAAGTGTGTGGACTTCCAGGTCCTGAAACTCCAGGAGTCCCCAGATGCTGTGCCACATGGGGAGATGCCCCGGCATCTGCAGCTCTACTGTGACAGGTACCAGCATGGTCTCTGCACCCTGTCCCTGCTGGATGTTGCTGGTGGCAGTCCTTTCCCCTACTACCATCCTCTGCTTTTCCCTTTCTTCTCTTAGGTACTTGTGTGACAAAGTTGTCCCAGGGAACAGAGTCACTATCATGGGCATCTACTCCATTAAGAAATCTGCCCAGACCAAGAACAAAAGGCGTGACAACGTGGGGGTGGGCATTCGAAGCGCTTACATCCGCGTGGTGGGCATCCAGGTGGACGTGGAGGGCTCAGGTGAGGGCTGCTTTTGGTGTGCATTTGGTCTGTGTTGGTAGCCTGGTGTTGAGAGACACTTCCCCCCCCTTTCCTGGACAAGGTGGTCCTTCTGAAAGGACTGTATGAAATCACAGCCTAGGTGCTTCTCTGCTGCTTGCATAGCAGAAGGATCAAGCCATTCCAGGGGTCTGACTTGCTCTGGATGCTCTATAGTCATGTCCTGTAGATCTTCTTGTCAGTGGTTTTAAATGAGGAGGCTTCAGCCTGAGTCCTCCAGGGTATTTAAGTGCTTTTATCTTATTGATCTTAGTGGGAATCTGCTAAGCCATCCCCAAGGATCCAGGCTGAAGTCAATGGTTAAAATCGAGCTATGTGTTTAAAACATGGTCCTGACTGTAATTCTCCTTCTGGTTCCTTGCTGAGCTGCTTTCCCCCAGATCCTTGCTTTTCCTCAGCAGCCTCTAAGGTCACAGTCTGCCTTGTTGGGTTAGCAGATGCCTGCCCTATCCTCACTTCTCACATGGTGACACTTGGCATGATCTTCAAGAAAGGATTTTGGTGGTCAGGGGTGTCAGGGGAGTGGTGTCATTTGTTCACTGTTGCATCATTCTCCTCATCCCTGTGTAGGACATAGCTTTGCTGGCTCAGTGACCCCTCAAGAGGAGGAGGAACTTCGTCGCCTTGCTGCCATGCCCAACATATACGAGACCATTGCCAAGAGCATTGCACCATCCATCTATGGCAGCACTGACATCAAGAAGGCCATTGCCTGTCTCTTGTTTGGAGGCTCTCGCAAGAGGTGGGGAAAAGTTAGCCTGGTGGAGAGAGAGTACTGGGAGGGGTGTCACTGATGGCACAAAGCCCTTGTACAGTCTTCTGGTGGTGCTGTCAGCCACCTTCCACTTGTCAGCAATGTTTGGTTATGGAAACAAAACTTACTATCTCTCCTCCCTCTCTTCCCGCCCTGTTGCTCCAGGCTCCCAGATGGGTTGACCCGCAGAGGAGACATCAACTTGCTGATGCTGGGTGACCCTGGCACAGCAAAATCCCAACTGCTGAAGTTTGTTGAGAAGTGTTCACCCATTGGGGTAGGTGGTTTGAAGTACCCACTTTGTAGTGTGCCTCTTCTCTTCCTTCTGTTCCTTGTGTAGCACCAAAGACCAGACTTTGGTCACAGCAGACACCTGCCTGTGCATCCACAGGTAGACTTGCTGATAGAGGTGTGAGCTGACACTTCTGGTGCTAGCCTGAAAGGGACAGGGGATGAGGGAGGGAAGGGGAAGCAGGTATTGCCTTTCATCATGCTAAGAGCCAGGCTGTTTGGAGATGTCCAAGGATGTGACTGGTTCTGTTTATTGTTGAGACTTGACAGGTGGGGGGACTGGCTGGTCAGGACAAATTGAAATGCCTGCATCTCGGGCACAGACCTCCAGCCTGAGCCCAGGCATGAAATGATATTTTCAGCTGTGGTTTTTTGCAATCTCTATTAAACTCAGGCTCTGACTGCATTGTTCCCTCTGGGGGAAAACAAAACTAATGCAGCCGCCCACCAAACAATGAATCACTCCCTGTTCTCTACTTAATTCCTCTATTTATGTGTCCTCACACCCTGCAGCATGTCACAGCTGCTTTAGTCCAAGGCTTGGGATGAGGCTATAGTCTTGCTCTTTACCCAGCACATCTGCTTTTCACATGTGCTGAGGGCTTTTCCTGGAGGTTCTTGTATTTCCTCCAGCAGCTCTGCATTTTGTGGTGCCAGGGCTGCTTTATCTTTCAGCTGGAGCACTGGGCTCCTGGGTGCTGCAGCAACTGATGTGCTGTCCCTTTCCTTGTTCTCCATACCACCAGGTTTACACCTCAGGAAAAGGCAGTAGTGCTGCTGGCTTGACGGCCTCAGTGATCCGCGACCCTTCCTCCAGGAGTTTCTTCATGGAGGGAGGAGCCATGGTGTTGGCAGATGGGGGAGTGGTGTGCATCGATGAGTTTGACAAGGTACCTGTGGGGCTGCCTCCGTGGGAGTGGGAGAGAGAGCCCTTGGGATGCCAGCTACTCCCAGGAGAGCCTAGAGCTGCAGGAGAAAGGGCAACTCCCCTGAGAGTGCCTCCCTTGCTTTCAGGGAAAGTCAGGGGGAATGGGGCCGCAGGAGAACGCGGTTACACCCTGCACTCTTGGGCAGAGGGTCTCACAGAGCTTTACCTCGGGGGTCACATCAGTGGGTGTGTAGCTGTGGTCTGGCAGAGGTGACTGGTGGTGACTTTTTTTCCTCCTTGCCTGATTTCTCCCACCTTGGATGAGCAGATGCGAGAGGATGACCGTGTGGCCATCCACGAGGCGATGGAACAGCAGACCATTTCCATTGCAAAGGTGAGCTGGGAGTGTATGTTACCCCAGGGTGGGAGCCTGAGAGCACAGCAACCAGTGGTGTGCATCTTTTGCCCATTTTAGAGTCCGGGCAGTGTTTTTGATGTTCGGTGATTTCTCTCATCTGAAACCAGCCCTGGCTGTAGGCATTGGGTTGTCTTCTCCTGGGCAGCCTGAACTTTTGCAGGACTGAAACAAGCTCCCTTTGCTCTACCTGTCCTCTGCTCCTCTAGATTTATTAGGACTGCTGATGTCCCTCTGTCACTGCCTGATGTCACTTCTTTTTCTTCCTTCCCACTGCTCTTCACCCCTCAGAAGATCTACAGAAACTGCTTGACATCCTGATGCCAGGTCCACTCTCAAATTAGAGTTTCTCTTCATTTCCACTGTTCAGCCTTCTTCTGTAGCACCTCTGCTCCCTTCTGGTTGCTTTGGCTCACCACTTAGATGTTTAGACCCTGGAAAGAGCACCCACTATGGCATTTTCTTGCTGTTTGCTGTCACACTGCTACCTGCAAACCTTTGTTTTGTGCCAGAGCTGCCCAGGAGGACTCGGCCCTGGCTGCCTTGTTTCTGGCTGAGATCACAAAATTGGAGTGGGGTCTTGTGTGTCTTTGCCTTTGACATGAGGTTTTAAATTAAGTTATTCAGTACTTAAGTCTCAGCTGAAGCCAGTTCTCCTCCAGAAGGACATGTGGGTCCACATAGCTCCTGTGCTGACCGCTCTCGAACATGGAACCATTACAGAGCAATTGGGTGCTACTTAAGGGGGTTTGTTTAAATGCAAGTGATTGAGGATGAGTCCTTGCAAACTGCTTTGGACCTTTTACTGGGAGTTAATGGTCTTCTAGCCCTGCTGTGATGAGGAAGTAGTCTTGATACCATCTGTTTCACCTTCCCCCTACAGGCAGGAATCACAACCACACTCAACTCTCGCTGCTCAGTGCTGGCAGCTGCCAACTCTGTCTTTGGGCGCTGGGATGAGACTAAGGGCGAAGAGAACATTGATTTTATGCCCACCATCCTGTCTCGATTTGACATGATCTTCATCGTTAAGGATGAGCACAATGAGGAGCGAGACATGGTGGGTTGAGGCATGTGTATGCAGCTGGGACTTGTGGTGCCCCATTTTTGGGGAGGAGAAGGTGGGAGGGTTCCTGCTGCCTGTCTGACTTCTGCTTTCCTAGACCCTGGCCAAGCATGTGATGTCC
>NW_008689393.1:7503-8048 GCF_000695815.1 Acanthisitta chloris
GGCCGTGGAGGGTGAGATTGAGCTGAACAAGCTGAAGAAGCTCATCTCCTTCTGTCGGACGTGAGTGAGAGGCATGACTGGCAGTGCCAGGGCTGTGCTGTGGGAGGCAGTGGTGAAAAGTTAACCATGTGGTGCTCTATCTAGGTGACCTTTCTTTAACTCCCACAATCCCAACCTATTAGTCCTCTAACATCTTTCCCAAGACAATGTTTCCTTGGGCAGCAGCATGGCACAAAGGGTTTGAAGGAAGCTCCAGCAGTCAGCTCTGTGTTCAGCTGTGTCTTTGGAGCTCCCCAGCCTTTTGATGGTGTCATTGCTCATGGGTTCTCTAAGGTGTCTTCCCTGCAAGGGAAGGTTGCAGTGGTGCCTCAGTATGGCCCAAGGCAGTGAGGGGTGCTCAGGGGATCTTCCCCAGTGGCGCTGACTCCAGCTCCTGTTCCCCCTTGCAGGAAGTGTGGCCCTCGCCTGTCGGCGGCCGCAGCGGAGAAGCTGAAGAATCGCTACATCCTGATGCGGAGTGGCACTCGCCATCATGAGCAGGAGAG
>NW_008689394.1:0-6797 GCF_000695815.1 Acanthisitta chloris
GTGGGCATGCACTGACCGTTTCTGCATGTCCAAGACCCTGTTGCACAAACAGAATGGAGGTCCCGTTGGCTGTCCAGGAAAAAAAGGACGGAGGCAGAATGGGTGATTTAGTGCACTCACTGGAATTGACTAAGAATAATAAACTGTGCTCCTGGTGAGGAGAGGAATCCTACCACGTTCTCCAAACATTCAGTAACCAAACCTCTGTGTCATGTATGCAAATGTCCTCGTATTTGTCCGAAGGTTAATTCTGCTGTTGAGAGCTGAATCAAGCATGGAACTTCTCCCACCAGCTGTCTTCCTTCTCTGCAGCATGCTCCCACCCTTTCCCTCTTACATGCTCATAGGCTGCAAAAATCCATTAGGAGTAAGACAAGTCCAGCATTTATTTCTAGCTGTCACAGGTGGCAAGGGTTAATAAAAGACATCCGTATTTCTTGGATAGCTAGAGATAAAATTTGGACCATGCTATTTAGGCCACTTTCTTTCTCCCAGCAGTACTGTCCCACATTCAAACTAATTAATAGCAAGATCTATGCTGTGTAACGACTGCAGGAATGGGTTCGTGTTTAGAAATTGCGCATCCTTCAATATGTCGATTGCTGATGTCCTCATTTAATGAGGTTCATTGAGTTCTGTTGAGAACTCTCTTCTCAGAGGACCATAGTTCAAAAATTATGCACACAAATATCTTTTCCCATCTTCTGAAAAAAGTTTGGTTCCTTGAATATTGTATTCATAGTTTTAAGCTCCAGATTTTTCTCTTCAGATCTACATCAGTAATTAAAATTACTAACTCCTTTCTAGTGCAAAAATTAATTTATATTCAGCCCTAAATGACAGTATTGTTTTCCTATTCACCCAAAAACAATTGAACACTGGATCTTTAGATAGGAACAAGTATTATACAGGCTCTTTCTTGTTGAAAATGAGTGTGAACATCTGACTAATTTCAGGAAGCATCCTTGGATTTCTGCCTATCCTCTTCAGACCTGGGGATGCATCACACAATCCAGGAAGGCTAATTAAAACACCTAAGTCCATCACCAGTTGGTTGAAATTATATCTGTGAGGGCCTGCATTTGAAATATTTAGGGAAACGCTTCTCAAACTGAACAACACTGAAAAGCTGCTGTTCTAAGCTGCCACCTGCAACAAGCTAGAAGATTGTTCTAGAGAAAGATCAGTGTTTAGAGGAAAGGTTTGTACAAGTAGGTAATAGATTTTTCTTCAGGCCAACTGGTATAGAAGGAAAAGCAGAGTAATTTCTGCATTAACAAGCTTGTATTTTTGGTTCTGAAGCAGTAACTATCTAAATGCAGTAATTATCTAAAAGCTAAATGCAAATAGAGAACAACAGAAGAACTACTGCGAGTTCAGATAGGTATGTATCAGTAAGACCAGCTCAGAGGGAAAAAGTGGAAATGGGAGTGTTGTGGGGGGAAGAATGAGGTCTGGGAGCTGCTAAGTTCAGAAAAGTTCCTAGAACTTGCTGGGTTTAACTGTTTAATGATTTTTTCACATAACAGAAGAAAATCCTGTGTGGGAAGAATCTTCCCAGAAGCACTTGTCCTACATTTCAAACACCCCAAACCACAAAACTCATCATTAGAGTATAATTCTCTGTGGTCCAAAACACCAGATCAGTTTAAACCATGCCTGAGCAAGAAATCCAAGATGTGTTGAGACCCATCCACTGCTACAGTACGTGCCATCAAATCACCAGCATTCTCCAATTTTACATTTCATGTTCCAGGGCTGTGAGGTACTTCATGCAGTGCACAGCTGCTTTCCTTATAGTTTCGCTGCTGAAAATGACCACTCAGCTCCAACATGAACTCCTGAAGACTATCTTCACAGACCAAACAAACCACTGTGCTGTTAGTGAGGGAGTGTTTCTCACGAAACAGGACATTCTCCTTCTTTCAGACCTGGTCTTTAAGGGAAACTACAGAACTTGTCCCACAGAAGTGCACATGGAACTAGGTTTCCTAACTCAACCCAACACCCAAAACTGGGAGCTGAGTAGAGCCCCTGGGCTGACAGTACATTGTAATTTCCTTCTGCTTCCACACACTGCCAACACTCCTCCTGCTTATCTCTCTCCAAAGCAACAGACTGTAAAGAAATTGTCTCTCCAATAGTGGTCCAGCTAATAAGTGCCACTCTTTCTCCCATCCTTAACATCATTAACATCCTCTCTATTCTAACACTACCATCTTCTTCCTTTCAGAGCTGGCTTAATTAAGAAGTATCTTAGTAAATGGTAAGCAATTGCTCTTAACTGAAAGGTGATTCTAACCCAAAGAGAAGTTTGTGTGATGAGAAGTTTGTCTCATTTTTCCACCTATATGTCTTGGTCTAACAAAATACACTACTTCTTCATGCAACACCAATACTGCTCGTCACATCCACAGGAGATTATAGCTGTGTGTCTGCCTTGTTCTTTTAATGATTCCTTAGGTATCCAACACGGGCAACAGTTGGAGGGAGGAGACTGGACTGGATGCCACCTTTGCTTGGGTCAGTACAACAGTAATCATGTTCTTAAACAGACAAAAAGTGTTTTTCTTAAAGCATGGGTACCCTTCCCCCTTGCCATGGAAGTACAATCTTCCATTCTAAAAGAAACAAATATTCAGATATTAACTCACAACTCAAAGGAATTTCAGCTTTTACTTCAAAACAATGTGCTGATGTTACTTCTTACAGTAGCCATTAAGGGACATTAGGACTGGCAGGTAGGAAGAGTACTGAGATTTGTCCTCTTTCGTTGTTTATGTACCAGTGGTATCCTCAGGGTGCTGGTTTGTGCTGGTTTTACTTGTTATGGGAGATGAGGGACACAAATCTTTGTCTGAAAAAAAAAAAAAAGCAGCTGTCTAAATCTTCCGTTTTGGAAAGAAACAAAGCAAAAAGTCATTGCGGTATTTTCTTGTTTTCCTCTACATGACTGGCAGAAATAGGATAGAGTGAATGCTTCCTTCCACAGCACTTCAGGAAAACTTGTTTCTCTAGAGGAAATTGTTCAGCTTTATCTCACAGGCCATACAGAGAATCCAAATTTAAGCACAAATGTATTTGTAGTAAGGCTAGTGAGCACCCAAATGAGTACAGTATAAACACAGGTGATAACATAAATGTCTGTTTGTCCACTAAATTAAAGGAAAAGTTAAGTTCAAATAATTAGCTTTTTAGTTGATTCAAGGTTTGTTCAAATAAGGGGTTAAAAGTAAGGTCATAATACAGTGGGACAAGTTAAAAGTTGATTTTTGTCTTATGTTGAGCATGAATCCTGGCTGATAAGAACAGTTAATATTTCTAGGGGGCAGGGACATTAGTTCTGGATGGAAAGGAAGGATTTTTGACATCTGAGTAGAGAAAATAATTAAAATACATAATCTGTTTTGGGCAGCAATGTGCATAATAAATTAACAAAGTCTTTTGGAGTTTCCAAGTGAGATAGCACAGGTCCACAGCTCAGGTGGGTCTCACATCACACCAGGTCCTCAGGATGCACAGACAGGGATACTTGCTGAAGAATCAGGGCAAAGAGTGTAAATGCAGTGAAATGAAGGAGAGGTGATTACACGTCAAATTGTAAGAATAAATAAGGAACCCCCTTACAAATTAAAACTACCATATATTTCTGGTGATAAAGACCTTAATTTAAATAATACATGTGTCTTAAACTAAGCTGTTTGACCTTAGAAGTTGATACAGAGGTCTGCAGACCAAAATTCTGGAGATAAAGTATCCGGACAAGACTCCAAGCGGCTTTTACAGTTGCATGGTAAGATATTTTTCACTTTGCAAGATGCCAATGACATAACCATCTGCCCCAGGGCCATGTGTCACAGCATCTCACAGATCTAGTCTTGCCAGAAGAACAAAATCCTCAAAATTTAAAAGCCTACCTTGGACATTGACTGTTTCTTGGAACATCCAGAAGACTTTTGGAAGCATGCCCGTGCTGACAAAAATAACAAACACATGCACTGATTGGCAAAGAAAATCAGTAGGAGCTGAACATGAACAGTAGGCGATGGTGCAGTCAGCAGCCAGAATACTTTCTGCAGCAAAGGGTCTCAAGGCTGTACAGCCAAGTGCTCAGAAAGTGATCTCAATGCAGAAGCAGTTGTTATTAACAAGCATTTGACAAGACACCAAGTAATTTTCTTACCATCGCGTGGCCTAGGTCACCTTACCCTCAAATTCATCCCAGGTGCCTTTATATGTACCTTTTATTAATTGGCTGTAATAGTTTGCAGTTGTCAATTTAGGTAAAAATTGTACTTTTATTTGTATTTGGGGGTTGTGGGAATAAGATAAATAGAATGGAAATGCACGTCTAGCCACTGAAGTCAGTGGTAGTTTATTCATACCTATTGCAACGCAAATGTTTTACCAGGTAGCATGGGCTAGGAATAAAGAGCAAGTTTTGACCAGCATTGGTCTGACTGGTGTAAGTCAGCCCCCCATTACAGTGATTTTATACATTCTGAAGAGGTATGAGGAAAAGTGGTATGTGCAGACAAAGCAGACTACAAAGAGTCTCTTCCTCCCAATACCCACAGCATTTTTTTCCCTAATGCTGTTTATTCAAGATAGATGGAGTATGTGGAGATTTGATTTGGTTTTCTTTTCTGTTCAGAAGAAATGTAGATGATCCCTTGCAAATTAAAGCCGTATGTTGCCTGCCTTCCCTGACATGTTCTGTGCTGGCGTGAGAGGCACAGGGGCTGCAGCCTGGCTGCTGCTGCCAGAAGTTTTCCGGAGAACAAGAAAAAGTCACAACTCTTAAAAGGGCAATTGCAGATCACAGCTCATTTTGTTCAGAGAGAATGCGAACATTTTTACTCTCTTTTTATTTCCCTTTCTTGAGCGAGTTCTTCTACAGTTACATACAGTGCCTGAAAACACAGACTCTCTCTTGTTCTTCAAACACAGAGAGGCTGATTTAAGGGCCTAAGATGGCAATCCTTACTCCCAGGAGTAGACCTGCTGATTTCATGGATGCAAGGGAAGGGAGTAGAGCTTCACAAGGCTGTGATGCAAGGAGAAATTATTTGATGAGCTCTTACTTCTGGCCTCACACTGCTCTTGCCATGCTTTAAGTACATTCCTTTTAAAGAAATGACTCCCCATTTCCACAGATGCAAATGAGATTCAGATCATATTTGCTGCATTAGTATTTCAAGATACACAAATTGAAAAGGCATGTGTGTGAGGTGGGGAGATAGAGTGGAGGAAAGCTGTTTTTCTCTGTCTTCTAGGTGTGCATTTATTTTCCATGAATGTTATTTAGAGAGTGAGCAGGATGAGATCAGAGCAGGGGCAATTTGCAGCCTGAATCTGCCTTTTTCAATGGAATGTGGCTTGGTACATGTTAAAGGACAATCTCAACTTTCCCTTTAGAAAAAATCTTTTGGGCTTTTGCATTTCTTCGTAAAGATAGCTTTAAATATTTAACCAGTGTAAGCAGAGGCAAACTGCCCAGCAAGACTGAAAGGAATGCACCGCAAGGATCTGCTTGTAAGCACTTCTTCTCCCCAAAATACATTCTTCTTCATATAGGAGGGGTCAGCTGTATTTTGAAATGAATTCTTTTCAGACACTTTGGGCTGGTTGTGTGAAAGGCATTGTCTTAAAGATAGACAGGATTAGTGTTCTAGACCTCCCTCCAATTCTGCAGCTGACTTTTCTAGTTAGCATTTCCCCTACTCTTTGACCCTGACTGCACAGCAACTGGTCAACACTGTGGCACCTCTAGCAGTATATCAGATATCCCATGTGGGTCCCAGATAAACTATCCTTAGCCTGATCCCACAGTCTTCAAGGAGGAGAAAAAAGGAGCACTTCATAAAAATCTCAAAGTTCACAGTAGGGAATGTTACCTTAAGGATGATGAAATTTCATTCCCTGTTGTCACAGGTATTCATTCCATATTGCTCACATACATAACCACAACATTTAACCCAGCTGCAAACTGTTCAAGCCTCTCCTTCCCTAGTATCCCTGTCAGAAAATTAACCTATTGCACATTGGTGAGTGCATCTGGACTCTTTGCTTCTGGATCCCATGACATGTTTGTTTTTCATAGTGACTAACAAGATTGCATAATTTTTACTGGATTTGACTTATCTGTGGAAAGCCACACATTTACCATCTGCAGGGATGGTTATTGTAATTCTGTGTGCTCTCAGATGGTATTGCTGACATTAAGAAAAAAAAAGAGTTCCCAGCACTGACGACCGGGAGGACAAGCCATGTCATCTCACTGTTCCAGGTCTTCTGTTCCCTTTAGCTGGCCATGTGCTGAATACAGAGTCCATCAAGGTTTGCTTCCTTATCTCTAGGTGTCATACTGGCCTGATTCCAGTCACGTCGGGGATGGCTGGTCTCAGCAGCCACAGCCCATTACAGCCACGTCCCACTGCAGTAACACCCCTCAGCCTCAAGCCAGCTCAGTGGGAATGAGCTGTATCCAGGAGACACAGCTAGTTGAACAGCTGGCTGTCCGAATCTGTAGCATCCAGAAGATTTTGGCATGCTTATGTACTTCTGTGTTTTCAGAGGAAAATACCTCCTTTTCCCACTTTGACTCTCAGTGGTAGTCACACCATTGGAAGCAGGGTTCAGTCATGTCCATCCTTACATACTCTGCCAGGAAAGTAAGAGAGACAAGGACTTCATGTTTATACTTCAGTTTTCCAAGCTCTTTAATTCATGAGGAAGGATATACATTAAAATATGTATATCTTTAATGTAGGCATCTAGCCGTAGGACAAGAGGGC
>NW_008689395.1:0-4177 GCF_000695815.1 Acanthisitta chloris
GGCAGTGCCCGCGGGGGTCGCGGTCGGGGGTTCCGCGCCGTGTTTGTCCCTCCCTTCGCCCGGCGCGCTCGGGGGCCAGGGCTGACAGGATCGCACTGCGCATCCGTCCGTTTACCAGCCCTGCCTTCCTCCACCCCACCTGGTCGATGTTGAACTTAGGTCTAAGTGTAGCCGAGAAGTTTAGGGAGAACTGCGTCACTAGGGACTCTCTGAGGCGAAGCGTCAGGGCAAGGCGTCAGAGGAGGAGGAAATCACGTTAATCACCATTGTTAGTGGCTGTAGTGAAGTTAAGAGATAAACCCCACGAAATCTCAGCTGGGCACAAAGCATCCTGATTCAACGGCACGTTAGTGTATTTGTATGGGATTTCAAGTGCTCTTGGAAAATTGAGCACGGTATTAAAGTGAAATAGCGTTCCTTTCCTGGATAGTTTAATGAAAATACAAGTTCAAACTGAATTTCTGCTACGTGCAGGAAATTCAAGTCTGTTAGCTGTCATCGGTATCACTGTCTTTCATGCACTGAACGTCACCACTTAAATTCATCATGTCTATACAATCTCTGGATTAAAAGACTGCCAAAATTTGTATGGGATTTGATGAAGACAGGATTTAACCACCTTCCTAATGGAAGATGTTCTGCTGCAGATGTCATACCTCAATGTCTGATCATAAATGTTAGAGATTGAAACGATTTTAGGAACTGAAATGATTTTGGGAATTGAAACAGTTTTAGACTAGCAGCTCTATGCATGCAGAATATCAAAATGCAATTATTGACAGAATAATATTAAATACCAAACTGACATTTTTTACTAAAACAATGAGCTAGTCTTGTCCTACTACTGACCATTTCACAATACAGACTAAGAGCTGTCACTGTGTTAAGTCACCTCAAATAAGATGATCCTGACAAATGTCCTGGTTCTCCACTGAAACACTTTGTCTTGATACAAGGTGACATTTAGATTTGTACCTTCTGTTGGAGGAAAAAGTCTGAAAGTGGACACTGAGGCTTCCTCTGGCTGGGGAGCAAATCTGAAATGATGAGTGGATTTTTAAGCTGTTGCAGGATTTTGTATGACATTTTATATTAATATCTGCCAAACAAAAAAAAAAACACCCCAACAAACCTGTTCTGCCTTGAAAATGGCATTGCTCTTAGCAAAGTTTTTGTAAAAAATTTTTCAACTCCTCCTTTCTCTCAGCAATATTTTGAAATGGTAGTGTTCCAGTAGTGTTCCGGTAGTGTCCCAGTAGAATTCCAGCAGTGTTCCAGCTGTGTGATAGCAAGGAATGATCTAAAATTGTACAGAAAGCCTTAATTTGCAGTGAGGAAAGAAACTGAAAGAAATGTTTTGCCACTCTTTTAAAAGCTACTTGGTTGTTTCATTAGTGAACAGTTTCACTTTTGGTCATGAACCATCTGTCAATATAGATGAAGATAGCCTACATTTACAGGCTATTTTATATATATGTTTATAATTTTTAAAAGCTCTGGGGTCTAGAAGTGCCACTAACCAGAGTGAAATATTAATGCAGATGGATTGAAATGTCTATCAGTTACAATAAAAAGGTAACAACTTCATCCAGATGAAAAGCCATCCTTTAGGATGGAGTTGTTTGCGTTTGTTTTTGTTGTTCTTTGTTTTTTTCTTATGACTTTCCTCCCATCTCAAAGTTTCAAGACTTCGGAGAGGGAAACTTTATAAATTAGGTGGAGGAGATGAACTGGTGTAGTAGTTTTCCCTTGGTAGCAGCGTCTCTTTTCCTTTCTTTTTCTGTGCACAGTTCTCCCCTCGTTCCATTAGGTGGAGCTTTGTGATTAAGGCTGCGGAAGAAACTTGCTTCCAGGTGCAAAATACTTCAGCACGGAATGGCTGGGGGAGGAGGCGAACGGAGCCTTCTTTGCTTAGAGGTGTCAGTGTCCTGTGCGCAGGCTCGATACACAAAAGTCTGAATCAAGACACTCGCATACAAGGAAAATAACTTGAAAAATCGATTCTGTCAAACGGAGCCCTGCTCTAATCTACTGTTATCATAGTCAAGTTCCAAATCTAAAATACCTTAGGTTATAAATTAAATGTCAAATATAATTAATTTGGCACTTGAAACATGAAGTGGATGACTGTCCTTTAGAGAAAGGCTGACAGCTTTATGTGTGTCACATTGGTATCTGTTAAAATGAGCCTTACATGCCAGACGATCCTTGTGTGAATCATATTGCTGTTAGCTGTACCAGAATTTTGTCGATGGAATAAGTCTCAGAACAGTTTGCTCTTTAATTGTCTGTGGCTTTTGCAAGACAATATAAATCAAGTGTCATCTGCCTCATCTGCACGGAATAATGGTTTTATCATACATCAAATAAGCAATTTATTTCTTATTCATTACTACAGAAGTTATTGTTGAATATTTACATACAAATCTATATTTTATACAAATGGGGAATGTTTTCTGCCCTGTGCCTTGAACCCACTGCAGTTAAAATTCGCATCCAGCTTTCCATTTTAAATTCAGCAGCACCAGCTGTATTCCTGTTGTTCCCTTCCACAGGGAGGCCCAGGTTATAACTCTGTGTACCACTCCTTCCTCAGCCTATGGCACATGGAGACACCCTTTTGCATGCCCTTCTTTCCCCAAACCAAGAGCAAAGAGGTCTTTCTTCACTCTTTGTATTTTGTGTCCTTGCTTTGCACAATGAGCTACACTAGCTTCAACACTTATTTATTCACAGGTACCCTTGGGGAAGTGGAGGAGGTGGGTTTGCCCAATGGACACTTTTGCACAGTTGTTGAAATAAAAGTATCAATAAACCACATTATTTCTCACTAACAGGACCAGTAGGACCTTCCTAAGCCAAACTTCCAAAAATTCCTTAATATCAGGACTTAATATCAGCAAGGTTTCATGATTAATTTTGAAGTGTGTGTAACAAACTGGCTAAGTGTTTGTGGGTGATACCCTTTATACTGCTCCATCTACAGCCTATGTGATCAGGCTATTCATTTAGCTTAAGAGCAAAAAAATAAGAGGCTGAGACCTTGCTGCTGTTACTCTGCTCATTGAAATGAGAGGAACGTGTGAAGACGAACTAAAAGATCCAGATTTGTTCCTGGTTCCTGTGGTGGCTGAATGAAGCAAAGATGAAACTGACCTTTCTTTTCCAAGTGCTCTTGGAAAATCGAACGCATGAAAAGAATGATTCTTGTAACAGCCATTTCTCCTCTGCTTCAACTTCCCTTTTCTTCTGCTCAACCCCGTGCTCTATAACAGAAACATGGGCCCCAGGTCCATGTTAAAATTTAGCCATTCTTGTACATGTCAGGCAGAAAACAACTCCAAAGCAATATTTTAAACCTAGAAGGCACAACAATTTTTTCTTCTTGTCTCATTTCCACTAGGTTACACCGACAAAAGGACTTCTAGTTAGAAGCCTTTCTGCAGGCAATGACTCAGGTTACTGTCCCAGCAGCTAAGCTATTTTAGCCTAAGTGCATATTGAAGGAAACAGGGAAGGGAAAGTTGCCATGATATTGCTGCTGTGATAGTGCACCACCAAACGTAGGGCAAGGGAGACTTGTCATACTTCTGAGAGGACTGATCTCATGCACATGTATGTCTTAATTTAGCAACTGCATATGTTTATATTCATTGCAGTCAGAGTGACAACACGATTCATGACTGACCGTTGTAAAATTGACTTATTTCTCTTTCACATCCATTCCATGTAAGTCATGGTGCTGCCTGTGAACTTAAATCACTGCTGCCTGTGACCTTAAATCACTGTAGTGATCACTGTAGTGATTTAAGTTCATCATCATCTTAGTTGCAAGGCAGTGCCAGATCCACGGGCAGGATAGCTGCATTGCTGCACTGCTGCATAAAAGCTAATTAGCCCAGGTAGGAGCAATTAGCTTTGCACTGCTGTGCGTGTTCTTAAAGTGTTCCCAGACCTGACTTGTTCATTGCTCAGAGTTCCCTGAACTTTGTCTGTTACAGACATGTCTGCATTTGGATCTCAAAAGCTTTGTGACACAGTTTTGAAATCAAACAACTGTTGAACATGGGTGACAGTTTTGGTTTGGAAATTCCAGAATTGTTCTGACTGTTTTCCATGGATTTGGAGACCAATCAATAGAGTGTGTATGTATTAATATACATACATACATACATAC